>NC_045445.1:3030232-3057269 GCF_002776525.5 Piliocolobus tephrosceles | reverse complement strand
TATTAAATAGGGAATCCTTTCCCCATTTCTTGTTTCTCTCAGGTTTGACAAAGATCAGATGGCTGTAGATGTGTGGTATTATTTTTGAGGACTCTGTTCTGTTCCATTGGTCTATATCTCTGTTTTGGTACCAGTACCATGCTGTTTTGGTTACTGTAGCCTTGCAGTATAGTTTGAAGTCAGGTAGCGTGACGCCTCCAGCTTTGTCCTTTTGACTTAGGATTGTCTTGGCAATGCAGGGTCTTTTTTGGTTCCATATGAACTTTAAAGCAGTTTTTTCCAATTCTGTGAGGAAACTCATTGGTAGCTTGATGGGGATGGCATTGAATCTATAAATAACCTTGGGCAGTATGGCCATTTTCACGATATTGATTCTTCCTATCCATGAGCATGGTATGTTCTTCCATTTGTTGGTGTCCTCTTTTATTTCACTGAGCAGTGGTTTGTAATTCTCCTTGAAGAGGTCCTTTACATCCCTTGTAAGTTGGATTCCTAGATATTTTATTCTCTTTGAAGCAATTGTGAATGGAAGTTCATTCCTGATTTGGCTCTCTGTTTGTCTGTTACCGGTGTATAAGAATGCTTGTGATTTTTGCACATTAATTTTGTATCCTGAGACTTTGCTGAAGTTGCTTATCAGCTTAAGGAGATTTTGGGCTGAGACGATGGGGTTTTCTAAATATACAATCATGTCATCTGCAAACAGGGACAATTTGACTTCTTCTTTTCCTAACTGAATAGACTTTATTTCTTTCTCTTGCCTGATTGCCCTAGCCAGAACTTCCAACACTATGTTGAATAGGACTGGTGAGAGAGGGCATCCCTGTCTTGTGCCAGTTTTCAAAGGGAATTTTTCCAGTTTTTGCCCATTCAGTATGATATTAGCTGTGGGTTTGTCATAAATAGCTCTTATTATTTTGCAGTACGTTCCATCAATACCGAATTTATTGAGCGTTTTTAGCATGAAGGGCTGTTGAATTTTGTCAAAAGCCTTTTCTGCATCTATTGAGATAATCATGTGGTTCTTGTCTTTGGTTCTGTTTATATGCTGGATTACGTTGATTGATTTGCGAATATTGAACCAGCCTTGCATCCCAGGGATGAAGCCCACTTGATCATGGTGGATAATCTTTTTGATGTGCTGCTGACTCCGGTTTGCCAGTATTTTATTGAGGATTTTTGCATCGATGTTCATCAGGGATATTAGTCTAAAATTCTCTTTTTTTGTTACATATATAATTTTTATTCCAAATGATGAAAACAACAACTTGTAGGGTGTTCTCTCTCTTTCTATCAACTCATCTATGTACTTACATTACTCATAAAGGGTACTGATGAACCACAGTATAAGTCTATTTTTGGTTTCTAGAAGTTGCAAGTATATGTACCTTTTTCTTATCATTAATATTGTAAATTCTTTGTTGATCAGGACTGTGGCTCTCTGACCTTGTTTATATGCATGGTATTCAGCACAGTTCCGGGCAAATAGCAATTGTTCCCAGGCCCGTCTTCAGCCTTGAACGATATTTTCCAAGAATCTCATCTCTTTTCTGTCCCTCTCAGCCTCTCAGCCAATCAGTTGAGAAATCCCATCCACCTTTTTTTTTAAAAGAGATATGGTTTTTGCTTTGTTGCCCAGGCTGATCTCAAGCCTCAGGCAGCTCTCCCACGTCAGCCTCCTGAGTAGCTGGAATTACAGATGCGAGCCACCACACCCAGCTCAGCTTCTTTTTATTATTGTTTTTTAAACTTTATTTTACTTTAAGATATTGTGGATGTTAATCTCTTTCTTAGAATTTTGTTTATTTTTGATATATTATAGTTGTATATATTACATATACTATATGTGTGTATATGTGTATATATATACATATACTATATATAGTATACATAGTATAGTGCCAATTGATGGTTTTCATATTATATATATACTATATATAGTATATATACACTCTATATATTATGTTGTACATAGTTTTGGATACATGCACGTATTTGGATACATGTATACAATGTGTAATGATCAAGTCAGGGTAATCAGGATACCCATCACTTCAAATATTTGTTTTTTCTTTGTGTTGGGAGCATTACAATTCTTCTAGCTATTTTAAAATATACAATAAATTGTTTTAACTCTAAATTTCCTACTTGAGTACTAGAACTTGTTCCTAATGTTTAACTGTATTTTTGTACCCAATAATCAACTTCTCTTCATCCACCTCTCCCACCTTTCCTTCCTAGCCTCTGGTAACCACCATTTTACTCTGCACCTCCATGAGATCAACATTTTTAACTTTCACATATGAGTGAGAACATGTGATATTTGTCTTTCTGTACCTGGCTTATTTCACTTAACATAATGTCCTCCAGTTCCATCCATGTTGCTGCAAGTGACGTGAATTTATTCTTTTTATGGCTGAATAATATTCCATTGTGTATATATAACATATTTTTTTAGCCATTTGTCTGTTGATGAATACTTGGGTTAATTCCAAATGTTGGCTATTGTGAATAGTACTGCAACGAATATGGGGGTGCAGTTACCTTTTTGATCTACTGATTTCCTTTCTTTTGGTGTATATTCAGCGGTGGGATTTGCTGGATCATATGGTAGTTGCATTTTTAGTTCTATGAGGAACCTCCATAGTGTTTTCCATAGTGGCTGTACTAATTTACATTCCTACCAACAGTGTATGAGTGTTCTTCTTTCTCCACATCCTCACCAGCATTTGTTATTTTCTTAATTTCTCTCAAATATGTCTCTTCCTTTTTATATCGTCTACCTCTGGATTGTTCCATGCCCCTATTATCTCTACCTTGAATTACTCCCACAGCCTTCTAATTGACTTGTCCCGAGCTCCACGCTTCTTTTCTCCCACCACTTCATCTTCTGCACAGCTGCCAGAAGGCATGTTTTACAACGGAGATCTGAGCATGTTACATCCCAGATAAGATCTGGATTGTAGAACACATCTTCTAGCAGCAGTACCAGGTGACTGATGAATAAAATCCAAGTTCCTTGACTGCCTGAACCTGTACAAAACTCTGGCTTCTCCTCTACATGTGACCTGCCTTACTCCTTCTATTCCAGCCAATTTGGAGCATCATTTGCCCCATAACACACTCTCTACTTTTATAAACCTGCACATTTGCTTCTTTCCAGATGTGAAGCTGTTGTCCAAGTTAAAATTAGATTTCCAGAACCTAGAGGAGAGTTCATCTAAGTACTATAATTGTTAATGAGAACAATAATAGTACCTGCTTTTCAGGGCTCTGTGAAGATCAGACCCTATGAGTTTTCATGCAATGTTTAGAAGAGTGCCTGGAACAAAGGAAGTGCCAGTTGATGGTTTTCATTATTGCATTGCTAACAGGGGCCCTATTGGTGGACTGTCATTTGTGATTTGACCCAGGAGCAGAATACTTTGGCACTGGCCCATGACTCTTCCACTAAGGACTTTGGGCAGGTTGCTTCATGTCTCTGGGTCAATTCCACTTCTTTCTTTTTGGGAAAAGAATCAGGCTAAATGATCTTCGTGGTCCATTTCTTATCTAGAATTCCTAAATTAACCATTTTTTTCAAACTTTCTAGTAATGAATGAAATCTGAATTTGAGAGCTACCATTTGCATTTTCAGTCTTTCAGAAATTTTGAAGTGAAACAGGATGGTAAGACTTGGAGAAACCAGTGTCACTATACATGAACCATAAGTAATTCTCCCCACAGCCATCATCACCAGTTGCCTACAACATCATTAGCCGGGAACTGGAACTGATGAAGGAGTTGAAGGAGCAGCTAGAAGAGAGGACTCAGTTGCTCCATGATGCCATCCAAAACCAACAGAATGCATTGGAATTGATGATGGATCAGCTTCAGGTCAGTGAGGATGCTAGGTTTCAGGTCAGAGAGCAGTTCTATATAAGTAGCAGAAGGAAGAGGAGAGAGGGACCTTGGCAAGCCTTAAGGAGTTAGTCAATAGTACCTGCCAGTAGTGACAGCTGCTGCCTGCAGGGTGATATGGGATATCTAATGTGATCTCCAGCAGGGACTTAGAGTTTTGCCCTTTTTCTCCTGACTACAAGAGCTGAGACTGGCCCAGCCAGGCCTTGGCAATGGTTGATGTGGCTTATATATAGCCAAGGCTTCCTGTAGGCCTGCCTATGGGCAGTCCTGCTCCATGCCCAGCTTGTCTTATGCCCTACGGAAAGATGTGGACTGTGAATAAGACCTTTGTGGTACTGTGCCCTTACAGAAGCAGCCAAGCACATTATGCCACATTGTCAGTCCTGATCTCCAATCTTCAGAGGCAGTGCCCAAGAAACAACACACTGGGCAAGTGAAGTGGCCTCTCTCACATCCCAAGGAGGTCAAGTGTTTCTGTGGTTTATCTTTATCCAAGTGTCTCAAAAACACTGGGGAACTTCAGGAGCCTTGTGTTGCCTTCAACCAGGTATGCAAAGGCTGTTTTAACTGTGTATCTGAAAGGGGATTTTGTTTTCTTTAGGACTTTGACTCACTTGGTTCTCCTTAGGGGGTAGTGACTACCCAGTTGGCTGCAATTTATTTGCCCAAGATAGTAAAATATCCTGGGCTACCTAGACCTGAATGCAAACACTAGACCATGTGTACCTACATATACATATGTGCTGGATTAGCAGACTCTCACTGCCAGGTACATAGGTGCAACTAGTATCCAGTCTAACAAGTAGACAGTCACACAGATCACTATGTGCAGAGAGGCTCAACTGTTGCTGCCTTTTGCTTTGTGAGAATTGAATGGGGATGTTAAATAAATTTCTGGGGGGCTCTTGCAGACACCAGAGTGCTTTTATCTGTTGCCTTTTGATGCAGCAGCAACTGACGCAGCAAGAACAACACCTGAAGGAGCAGCAGCGGCAGCTACGAAAACAGCTGCAACAGCTGAGGGAGCAAAGGAAGGTGCAGAAGCAGAAGAAGATGCAGGAGAAGAAGATGCAGGAGAAGAAGAAGCTGCAGGAGCGGAAGAAGTGGCAGGGGCAGATGCTGCAGAAAGAGCCAAAGGAGAAGCAGCAGAGTCAGCAGTTGCAAGAGCAGCCACTGAAGCATAATGTCATCGTGGGGAATCAGAGGGTGCAGATATGCCTGCAAAACCCAAGTGGCGTATCTGTGCCCCTTTGCAATAACCCTGTTAGACTTTTACAGACCCAACCCATTGTTCCTATCCAGATAGTAGCTGAACAACAGTCCTCTGGCTTCTATCAAGATGAAAACTGGGGGCAACAGGAAGATGAGAGTCAAAGGTAAGACATGCATGGAATGGTGGTAGTGGCTATGATTATTGCTTCTCCCTCATGGCTGGATCCCATGCCTGAGACCACAGACAGATGACCTGTCCATGTGGCACCAGCATCCCTCTTACCAATAACAACTTGCTCTCAACTTACCTTCTCTGTGGCCACTGCCATCATCCTTCTGCATGTGTGGTGCATGGCTGAGCATCCATTGATGGAACAAAGGGGTACCAGTGAAGAAAGTACTAGATAAGGAAGCCTCAGTGCTAGGGAATTAGCCCACAAACCTTGAAATCACTTGGTTGGATTCCCCAAGCCTAATCTCTTGCGCAGGGTGTCTATGGACAAGTCTTTTGTGCCCACAGCTGAATAACTTCTGGGCTTCCAGTTTCATTCCCTAACTTTCCTGGAATCTGGTGATTGCAGTAGGCCAAGTGTAGGTATCTCCCCGTCATTTATGAACAGTAGGAGGGAAGTGAGTGTGAAACAATTGCTAGATTGCTAAGATCAGCCAAGAATACATGAAGGCTGAGTCCTGAGTGGCAATATAAGGACACAAACACATTTCTGCCCAGTAATAAGGTCTTCAGTTCCAAATGCTAGAAAGAGAAGGTTCTGCTCAGCAATGAAAGGATTGCTTAGCATATAGTTGGGGCCCACTAAATAGTTTTGAATGAATGCTAGGCTTTCCAAAGCTCTCTGGTCTTCCTTCTGGGCCTTGCTTTAGAATGAGTGACTTTGACATGTAGACTGCTTTAGGGCCATATTGCCCACCCGACCTGATCATCAGAATCCACCTGAGGAGGATTTGGAAAGTAGAGATTCAGAGTCTGGGATGGGGTTCAAAAATCTATATTGATCACAAGACTTTCAGGCTTAGGGTTGTGGAGGGAGCACTGGATTTGGAGTTTGGAAATCTGCCTTACAGTCTCCTCTCAGCCATTAGCTCCCTGAGTGCTTTCAAAGTAGGTGAAATGACTTTCCAAGACCACAGAGAGCATAGTTGTAGCAGGACCAAGACTGTCCAAGTAACGTAAATAAAACCAGTTGAGACAAAGGATTGTAATTTCTGTCAATATCTACATTCACTTTACTTTGACAAGTTGAATCTTAGGCCAAAGTGAGAATACAAACAAGTGAATCCTATGGTGTGGCCACCAAAACCAAATGTGCCTGAAGCACCTACTGATGACCACATGAGTGTCTCATGGGTTATCATGTCCAGATCCACGTCACTGCAACAGCTTTCTTCTCTTACAGTTTTTATCCTGAGGCGTATCAAGGGCCCCCCATGAACCAGCTGCCATGGATAGATACCTCAAACTCTAAGACAATTTCTTCTTCCAGCATTCCTCAGCCTCCCATAACTTCAGACTCAACCATAAGCACCCTGGAGACCCCAGAGGATTACATCCAGCTTTGGCAACAGCTGTCTGATCCACTCCGTCCTGCTGTTGTCCAAGTGAATACTTGGACTTGCGATGAGCAGGGCATCTTGCACAGACAACCCCCCTACCATCAGGTATGCAACAGCCTCCTCCTTTTCCCTCCAGTGCAGGTCAAGAGGGATTCTGGGCCCTTTCCACATAAGGCATATACCCCAGGTGCGTGCTGTGTGTGAGAGCCAGACTCCAAAGCTCAGTACATTTGAGGGCAGTTAGTCACATGACTAACGTTTACTCATTGCTGAATAAAAATATTCTCTACAGCGTTCCTCAAAAAAGTGAGTTGGCCTAGTGGATCTTAGATGCAATCTGACTGAAACTTCTGTCAAAACTATGTTACATGGGCAAAGTGAGGCATGCCGTGTTTTTAATCTGAGCTTATTGTCTGATCCCAAGCCTCCTTCTAGACTTATGGATCTTTAGTTCTGCTACAAAATCTAGGACCTAGTGTAGGTATGTTTCCTTGTACTAAAAATAAACTTAGGGCCCCTCTGTTGAATGTGCTTGGTATCCATCTACGGAGTACCCCGTATTTGGAAGGGCAGGCCTACCTTGTGGACCATCTGCAGTGGCCGTGTTTCCAGGATGGAAGCTGGTCCAGATGGCAGTTACATAGCAGGTTTTGCTCCCCGCAGGCCCTGTGGGGACCACACACACACACAATTTCACGAATGAATGGAACTTTCAAAAAGTGTTTTCACTCTAGCTTTAAAAATCTTATTATAGCCTAACCTTTTTTTTTCTTCAAATACAAAACCAAACCAAAACAACCAGAACAAACAGTAAGCTGAGGCAGAAAGGAGTTTAAATATTTTAGGCAAGCAAATGTGTGATTATTTTCACATATACACCTTGACCAGCTGTGCCACCAGTATACTGCTAGAAACTTGGTCACTTAGAGGGACTGCTCACATGGAGAGATCAGAGTGGGCAATAGGTCCCTACGGTTCCGTTACCAAGCCAGACTTTGTTGAGAACCTTTTTTACGCCTATTTTTGAGGCACTTTCCCACCTACAGGGGGTCCTGAGAGACCAAGCCAGCACAAGGCTGAGCACGTTGCCCAGGGAAGTGGGAAAAGTCAGATTCTGCAAGGTTGCTCAGCTGGGAGAAAGCAGTGGAACAAGCCAAGGGCAGGACCCTATCGGAACTTCCCTGCCCACAAATCCTCAGGGGCTCCCTGCTATCCTCAGGATGAAGCCCGAGCTCCTCTTCTTAGCTTCCCAGCCCTCACTGCCCTGTCCTGGCTTATCCCTACTGCCTTCTGGGACCTTTCTGCCTGCAGGTCCCCAGACGCCTCCAGCTGTTTGTCCAGAGCCCAGCCCTGCTCCTTTTGCTCCCTGTGTCTTCTCTGCCCCCTTGGATTCCACTTACTGAAATCTTGCATCACCTTGCAATATAACCCAAGGAATCCTTCCTCCTTAACCAGGAAAGACTTCCTCAGCCCATAGTTTGAACACCATCTTTGTATCTATTCCTTCTCCCTCTTCCACACCCCAGTGTGGGTTGGTACCTCTCCTGTCACTTTGTTAAAGTGGGCCAAGTAGCTGCAAATCAGAGTAAGCATAGAAATGACTGAGCCCAAGATCCAAGGCTCATGGCCTTGGCCGGCCATGGCTGGCAGAGAAGCTGGACAAGGGAGGGCCAGACACAGACCCAGGAGCCTTAAGGCAACTTTGAGAAAGCCTGAGTCTGCTTCCGCTGCTCTTTAAGCCAAGATGCTGCTGGGAGAGAGAAGAGGAGAGGAACCTCATCTTTTGTAGCTCCCCTGTCTACCATCACCTTGCAGGCTCATATTCCAAAGAGGTATTTCTCAGCAGCTTGCGTATTCGAACTAAAGGGTTCCACCCACCACCAAAAAATGGGCCCACAAACTCTAGCAAAACATTCCACCTTGTTTCACTTTTTCTTGGCAGGTGCAAGTTTCTGAGGTAGGAGTCGAGGGGCCTCCTGGTCCATAGGCTTTCCAAGGCCCTGCTGCATACCATCCAGACCAAACGAGATACTTGATGCCTGCGGAGCAGTGTGACTCATGAGGGGAAATGGGGGGAAGGGGCAGGCCAATAAGGTCTGCATGACCAGGGGACCTTCAAGGTGCATAAAGTTAGTAGGTAGAGACTTACTCATTTCCTGATAGGTTATGTTTGTAATTGTTTGTGAAGCACAGCCTGTTTCTTGGAAGTTATGCTGCAGAGGCAGCCTGTGATCTGTAATATTTTAGGGTGTGACAGCAGCCAGCCACAGCTGTATCTGATGTCTCATCTGTCCTGCCCAGCTTTGTATATCCATGTTCTACCACAGGAAGGTGGCCGGCCAAGAGTCTGATCAAAGTTTTCAACACAAAAAAAAAGAAAAAAGAAAAAAATGCCAGAGTGCTTTTCAATGTAGTAAATCTAGAGGGTGTTTTGTCTTAGCCACAATAATTCTGAGGTCTTGACCCTGATGATTAAGCCCTGCCTCCCCTCCATATTCTTGTTGGAGAAACCCAGAGAGAATGGGACTCCAACTAAAGGAACCTGAAATCAGCTCAATGGAGGCACTTAAGAGATAAAATAATTATGGCTTCCTTGTTTAATAAACATTCTTGTTCACTGCAACTTTGTGAATTGATGTGTGACGTTTGGAACCCGACTGTGCCAAGGTCCCTGGTGAAGGGCTCGTTCCCTACAGTTAGGCCCCTTTTGCGGACCCTGCTCAGTCTCTTGTTCACACCTCAGCTCCGTGCCACATTTGCAGAGGCCAGCGACTGCTGCCTTCCCACATGGCCGTGTGCCCAGGCGCACTGTGTAGCTTTTCTTTGTGTAGCTCAGGCATGCTGGCTCCTTCATTGACACCAAGGGCAGCCATAGGCCCACTCAACTCTGAAACAGTTTGCCTAGGGGCTACCTTCTCAGGGTGGATGGTGTTTGTGCCTCACATATTACTTCAGAAGTAAGCCTGAACACTAAAGGACAGTGTACCCCTACCACTTACATATGGGTTCTTTCTCTCCCATCAGTAGACTTTTTAATGGATACAGGTACTCCCTAGAGGGAAAATGATTTTGGTTACAAGTCAGGCACCAAGAAGGACATCTTCGCAGTTGTCTGCATGGTGCAGAGAGGTTCGGATAGCCAAACCAGAGGTCATTGTGTGCCTTTCTTAAGGTAACGAACCATTGATTGGAGAAAGCAAAGGAGACTGCAGTCTCTAGTGGCAAGTTAAAATAAAGGAGGCACATTAGGCCTCACATCGCGGGAGGAGCCAGAGATTCCTTAGGAAGTGTGATCTCTATCATGGTTTTATAGACAATGTTTGTGCCCCACCCCAAATTCATATATTGAAGCTGTAACTACCCAGTGTCAGAGTGTTTGAAGATGATGCCTTTGACAGGGGTGATTAAGGTTAGACGAAGTCACTAGGGTGAGACTATCATGACGGGATTAGTACCCTTAAAAGAGGAAACAACAGGAAACTTTCTGTGCCCACCAAGCCCCTTTACGTGCACATGGGCGCATGCACACACATACGTACGCACACACACACAAGAGGTCATGTGAACACACAGCGAGATTGTGGCTGCCTACAAGCCAAGGGAAGAGGCTCCAGGACAAAGCATACCTTGCCAAAGCCTTGATGTTGGGTTTTTCAGCCTTCAGAACTGAGAAATGCATGTTTGTTGCTGAAGCTACCCAGTCAGTGGTATGTTGTTAGGGCATCCTGAGCTGATGAAGACACACAGGCTGTTCTCAGGTGTGTCCTTTGCAGACACTGGGAAGGGGCAGCTGATGGCTCAGTTGGTTGTCAAAAGTCACCCACTTGACACGCAGAGGTGTACCTCTTCTCATAATCATCAGATGCAGAGCATTCCTAAGAGCCTGTTAACTGGCACCCAGTAGAGACAAGCAGAGTTTGGGGGCATTCTTTATACCCTCTGTGACTTTGGACAGGCAGTGTTGAAAGTGTCTGGCATTCCTGGCTGTTGGCAGGAACTCTCTTGACAGGCCAAATCCAGCTCAGAGGCGGAAGCAGCCACACCTGCCACCTCCTCCCCTCCTGCCAGAGTGTACAGGGCCACACATGTGGAAAACCAAGCCACACCTGTCAGAGGAGTGAGAGGGCACTGACTGCTGGCATGCACAGTAGAGGCCTAGAACCAGAGCAGGGGAAGGGACGGTGGTAGTGATATGTGAAGCCCTTCCAGCTACTCAGCCAGCCTGCTAGCATTCTGATCACAGGGGAGGCTCAGGGGTTTACTGTGCAGCATTAGTAGTTCCTACCATTACAGGCCCAGTTTTACCTTAGGAGAGTCACCTAAGTTCTCTGGGCCTCACTTTCTCTATCTGAATGAAAAGGAGTTTGGAGGAGATAATGCCTTTCCAATCTAGCTCTTAACAGCAGATGAGGACACATGAATGGAATGGTAGAGCTGAAAGAGCCTTAGGGAGAGGCACTGTGAAATTGGCTAGGCTGGAGACATTAGGCTGGGGTTACTGTTTGAATTCAGTGTTTAGAGTGTGCCTGGGCTAGGGTTTATCTGAACTGGGGGAGTCTGTGGTCACCTACCAGTCGACTGCTTAGCTCTTAGCTCGGCCCTGCAGCCAGGGTACCTGAGGGTTTGGTGGCTGCCTTGGTCTGCTTTTACCCAGGAATCCTCCCAGGAGTAGCTCCAAGGACAACTCATCTTAGGATTGAGGGTAAGAAGGGGTTACAGGGGCCAAAAGCCCAGAATGAGCGCTCCTGTGCAAGATTGCCCAGTTGTTTTGTGAATTACTAAAGTCAGACTGCGGTGAGTGAATTCTCTGAGACCTCTTATGCAGTTCCAGGGTCGAATGCCTGCTTCAAGGTATCTGTGGTGCTGCTGGCAGGCCCGTTCCAGCTTGCTGCTGGCCTGGACACGTTAGCCTTGGCTCCCTTGGCAGATCAGTAGCTCTGCCTAGAGTCAGTTGGTGCTTATCTTTTTGCTCATTGTCCCAGGCACAAGCCGTAATTCCCCCAGCTGCAGAGGGCCAGGGAGAAAGCCGTCAACCCTCAGTCCAGGGCTTTGGGAGAGTCAGACGAGGCAAAAGGATAGCGGTGTGAAAACTAAGCAGCGGGGCTTGTACCAGCCTTGCCCAGGGTAGGAGGGAAGTCTGGGAACAACTTGGGTCAAGAAGACCTGTCACAGACCAAGCTTTCAGGGTCACAGCTCGCACTAGGAGGCAGTATGGCTGTCCCCATCGTCTGTGCTAGGCTGCCCCATGAGGCTCTGGGGGACTCTGGAACTCATACCACAAAGTTTTACAAGGGAAATCGTCAAATGGACGCTTCACCTGAAACTACTCAGGACAAACATTTTCTGTCCCTTGGCCTTCTAGCCTCACACACTGCATGCACACAATGCACCGCATCTTTACCATCAGGCTCTTCTTGGGGTGAGGGAGATAACAGTGGGTTATGAGCTGTCTCACTAGCAGCCCAAGGCCAGGCAGACATCGGGTGAGAAGTTGGGAGGGCAAATATGAAGATGCAGCAGTCCTTGAGTGCAGGACCCCACCTCCAGCACCACTAGCCTTGGCTGATGGGCTCTCCTTGGTGGCAGCCTCCTTCCTGGGTGGCCCCAGAGTGCCAGTGGCATTCTGCCTCATGCCCTGAGCACAGTGGCCCACACACTACTAGATGGCTGGGAACTTGACTTGGGCCAAAAGGGCTGCCTGTTCCCAGAGGTTCCTGCCCTCTGCTGGGATGCTGTGAACTTCTCCCTTGCTCTAGCTGCCCATCCCACACAAGCTTCCCCTTTGATGGGGTAGGTAGAGGCCCAGAGGGTCCAAAGCACTGCGAGTTTGTTGGTACAGGGATCCTGCAGCAGGAACCCATCCCTCCTCTCTTCTTCCTTTCCTTCCAGAGGAACTGCCGACAGCACCTGCAGATCCAGTGTCATGCCAGAAAGGGAGGCCCAAGCCCAGGCCTTTCTCCAACCCTCAACACAGCCACCAGCAACCCAAAGATTGAAAGCGGGAAGTGCTGGTCCCCTTTCATGCCCAAATAGCTTGATGGTGGTTCAGTTTGGATTTCTTTACCCCTCCAGCATGAAGCCAGATTGGCTTCACCTGTCTGGAAAAGTGTAAGAGTTGCATTTGCATGTGGGTTGGTACGGTAGGGGAAGCTGGAAGAACATGACAGAGGTGGGCCAGCCACCACACATGGCAGAGCTTCCAGAAACAGCCACTGCGACCTCCACATCAGTTCATTCCCAGGCGGGCAGTACAGCAATCCTCGCTGAGCAGCGCTCAGTTTGTATGTACATAATAGAACATTGCATACACAACCTTAAAGCTGAATATTCATGTTTTCTAAACACATAAAACATTCATAACTGTTCCTGTTCCCAAGCCCATTTTCTAATAGAGAAGGAAGAGTGTTATTAAAACTACCAGCCCCAGTTCATGTTTGCAGCACACACCACAGCATGGGCTGATGCCCACTGTGGTGTCTTCAGTGTGTTTTGAAGCATATTTTGAAGACAATGAAAAAGAAGGCAGCTATAGAATGTTCTTGGGTATGAGTTTTGTTCTTCTCTGCCAAAATCACTGGGAAGGAAAGGTTGGAGAAGAAGGGCTACTGTGACAGGAAGTGGGCCGGGCAGACATGGGAACTGGGAACTGCAGCTTCAGGCCAAACTGCCTATGAGGTGAAAGGAGGGAGCCGGTCCATCAAGGCCTTGGAATGTGTCTCTAGCCTCAGTAGAGACTGCAGTAAACTTCACCTGCATCTCTAAAAATGGGCTACATCAACCTTAATGAAGACTGGCTTACAGCTAGGACCAAATTAAATATTCCCTAGGGGATATTAAATAATTGGAATTTTTTTGTTTGGTTTGTTTTAATTGGTAGGGAAAACAGCACTGAGTGCTTCTCCATTGCCTATCAAATAGAATCCAGGTTCTCCACCTGGCCTGGCCTCCCTCTTCCTCTGCAGCTGCATTTCTCTCTTCCAGTCATGCACTCTGCACCCAGTCCCTCGAGCCCTTGGGTTTCATAGAAGCCCTGGGCCTTTCTGCCCTCATACATTTGTCACTATTCTGTATGCTCTTATGCCCTTGCCTCCCAGCTCTGTATTTTCAACCTTTGCCCACCTCCATGCACAGCCTTGCTGGGAAGGAGCCCTGCTCCATGTGCCCCTACCCCCGCCTGTACCTCACTTGGAGCACACATGCCATTGCCCTTCTAGACTGAGCTACAGTGGGCAGAGATTGGGACAGATCTTGGATGCCCCCATAACACAGTACCTTGCAGGTAAGCCTTCCCTCTATGAATGTTCACAGCTCCCGGGCCCCAGGAAAGCCTTCCTCCAGGGCTCATTTTCTATTTAGGTAGAGCCCTTCTTAAGCTTCTGAACATTAACCAGAAACCTTGCAGCTCTTCCTCAGGGAGGAGCTCCTCAATGAGGGTCTGTCAGACCTGCTGGCATGCCCTGCAGTGGGGGTGCAGTTCTGGCCCTGGGACTGCAACTTTCCTATGGGTCTGGGGCACAAGGGGACTTTGTAGATGAGACAGCAGGGTGTAAGTCATGAAGTGCAAAGCACTGCACACAAGTTGGTGAGCATCCCTGGTGGTGGCTCCAATTAGCCTCTGCAAATCCCTTTGTGGCACACGGAAGTCAGGACCACTGCAGGGAGATGGGGGCTGTGGGGAACTGTAGGGGGAATTGACGGTGACAATTAAATGCCAAGAGGCCCAAAACTCCTGGAGCCATGGATGTTTCCTGCCCAGATGGAGGCCCTGACCCCAAAGGTCAAAGGGTAATTAACCACCTGATCACCTTGTTGGTGAAACAAAACCCACAACCCTGCAGAATCAAAACATGTCAATTACAGAGAGGCAAAGGTCGGCAGACAGGACAGACAAATTGCAGTATTTAGAATAGTGCACTCAAGTGTTTGTACAATCTATTTCCAGTTCTACCCTGTGGGGAAGGTAGGTGGGAGAGAGGCTGGAAATTTGGCTGACTAGGAGTGGGGCAGACTTCAGCAGAGAAAGAGGCTCAGGGCTCTAGGTAAGAGCCATGCTCTTGAGGCCATTTACACCCCGAATCTTGGACATGCCATCTGCTAGGAAAGGCAACCTGGGACTGCCTGCAAAAGGGGTAATGGGACAGCAGAAGACTCAAGAAGGGGGTCTTGAACTGAGTTCAGTGCTGCTCTTTTATTGTTCCCCTCACTTGTCAGTAGGCAGTGCCCACCAGTTTCTATGTGGGATGTGGTGCCAATGGAGGCAAGGCATTGACTGTTTAGGCTTCTACCTGCTACCCACCTGCTGTGAAACCCTGGGCAAATCACTTTACCGCTCCCTGTCTCTGCTGACTCACTGGAACATAGGGACAAAGATAAGACACTTGGTTGAGAGTGAGGCTAGAATCCAGAGGTCCTCCTGGATCAAGGAACCAATGAATGAGAGAGCAAATGTCAGCCTGTGTCCCTGCCATTCTGAGCCCTATGTCCTCCTTCTCAGCTCTGATGAAGATACAACATGGGCTCCTGGAAGATGGCCATACCACAGAGTGCATCTCCACCCTTATTGCATTCACCTCCCCGTCTCTCTTCTCGGGCCAATTGGGTCTTCTCTTCTGGTCTTTATCAGCACACTGTTCCCCTCCTTTAACTCCTGCACTGCTTCCTCTCTTGGATAGGCACCTCCATCCTCTGAGTCACCCAAGCTAATACGCACACTCTGCCTGAATCCTCCCTTTCTTCCATCTATCACCTTAGACATAGTTGTCTGTTTCTTCCACTAACACAGGGAAGGGAGCATGGAAGTGTGAATTAATGAGAAAGTAAATAGATGAACAGATGACTGTCCAGTTTCCATTCTCTTCTGTTCCCAGGCTCAGCATGGTCTGGGCTTATAGGAGGCACATTAGATCTAGTGGTCAATGGGTTCTCTCCACCAGAGCCTTCACATGCCCCTCCTTAGGCACAGACACCTTTTCCAGGCTCAGGGCCCTTAGCTCTGGGAGCCTTCTAGATTAGGGCCAGCCCCTAAGACTATAACCTATGGTACCAGCCTTGGGAAAGATGTTTGATGGCTCTTCAGGGCCAGCACATAGATTGGCATTCTTGGTGCCATATCTCAGGGTGCCCCCATAACACTCAAGAGTCAGCTTCCCAGGGTTGCTCAGGGCTGGGGCATTGCCCAGCGCCCAGACATGGACAAGAGCACAGGATGGGTGCAAACAAAGGAAGTTCCTTTATCTGTGTCTCAGATTCATGGTTGCATCTGTCCTTGCTCCACACACCCCACCGCCACCCAATTTGGTGGTAGATACAGTAGGCTTCAGCTCAGGTAGGCACCATCATGCACCCCAAAGCCCTAGGAGCAGTCAGCTAGGCCAGTGGAGCTCAGGACACACAGCCCCCAAGTCCTAGGTAGGGTGCGGTCAAACTCATTTATTGTCATCTCTTGCCCCCTGGTGCTTAGTCACAGTATTGCAGCTCTCCAGGGCCCTCCCTTGTGACC
Source organism: Piliocolobus tephrosceles (assembly GCF_002776525.5). Lineage (NCBI taxonomy): Eukaryota > Metazoa > Chordata > Mammalia > Primates > Cercopithecidae > Piliocolobus > Piliocolobus tephrosceles. Next base: position 3,041,083 of record NC_045445.1, on the reverse strand, counting down.
ATTTTGGTTAACATTTCCTGACTACCTATTCTAGGTCAGGCCTTAAGCCATACAGAATTCTATTCTCAAGGTTTCAGTCCAGCCCTTGGTCAACTTTCCGATGAATCTTCCTTCTCTATTCTCCTCAAACACCCCAGGGCCATCATCCATCATATAATCATCTTATTTCCCTTTTTTGCCTCTGTCACAATTGACTGACAAATTCCCACTCTTGGATGAACTCAACTGTGCCCTCTGTGTGTCTGCACTTATGCATCTCTGTGCTTCCAGAGAAAATCACACACATCGGCAGATTGTGTACCGCTATAGGCTCATGATCTTCTGCCTCACCAAGGCACATCTCACTGCTCAGGACTTCCATGTTTGGTGTCTTTCCAATCCGGTTCTCAGAATGGTGATTTGCCCTTTCCTCAAACTCCCCATGTCGTTCCATTTCTCTCCTGCTTTCTTTGTCAATACTCAATTTAGATGTTACAAGATATGGAATAGAAATTCCCTCATCCTCCCATCACTAATCCTTCCTGTGCCTTCCTCTGACTGAACTCGGCTTTCCTCAAGCTAAAATGGCAGAAGTATCCCTTCTCCTTTCTAAGACTGATGTCTTCATTTGTGTTCTAGATCCCATCCCATGCCACTTGCCCCTCCCTCCAGCATCAGTGAACCCCCCTTTCTACTTGACCAGTCCCATCACCATGGAAGCTTGCTATATTTTCTGTCTTTACAAAAAACCAGTCCTTGACTCTCACATCCCTCTCCAGTAAGTGCCACATTTCTCTGGCTGTGTTCAAGGCACTTGTCTGCATGTACTGTCTCCTCATCTTGTCTTCCCACTATACCCAACAAGTTAGCTTGTGTTCTTTTAAGAGGTCTCTCTCTCTCTCTGTCTGCACAGAGGGAAGGCCATATGAGGACATAGCAAGAAGGCAGCCATCTGCAAGCCAGGAAGAGAGCCCTCACCAAGAACCAAATTTGCAGGCACCTTGACTGTAGACTTTTAGCCACTTTTAGAACTGTGAGAAAAATGGGCGCCTGTTGTTTACATCACCTAGTCTGTGGTACCTGGATGTGGCAGCTTAAACTGACTAATGCAGCCACCTAGTTTGTGGTACTTTCTTAGGTGGCCCTAGCAAACTAGTACAACTGGGATCATTCTTAACTACATCCTTTTCCTCGACTCTAAATATCCAATTAATGCCCACATTTTGTTAGCTGTGCCTCCAAAATCCATCTGGAATCCCTTTATTGCTCTCCATCCCCAAAGCTCCCATGATCATCTGTCACAAGTATTGCTGGTAAAACACTTTTAGCTGGTCTCCTTATTTCCATCCTTGCTCCTTATAGTGCATTCCCCACACAATATCACAGTGATCTTTACAAAGTATAAAACTGATCATGTCATTCTCTTGCTTAAAACTCCAGTGCATTACATTATTATCAGAAAGAGGGTCAACCCCTCGAAAAGTTCTCTAGGGCCCCTCTCCAAACCATCTCCTCCTACTACCCCCACCCTTGCTTACCATGTCCCAGCCACACTGGCCTCCTTTCTGGCCAGTGGACATCAAGCCTCAAACTCACGTCACATGACTGACTCTTTCCCTTTAGGTCTCAGTTTAATTGTCACTTCTTCAAAGGGGAAGTTGCAATTGTGATATCCAAAAATTGATTTTTTCCCATCTTATTTCCTAACTGGTTATTGTTGATTTGTAGGAAAGGTGCTGAATTTTGTAAAATTGGCTTGATTCCATCTGCCTTGCTAAACACAGTTCTTAGTTAATCATCTTTAGCTTTCTAAGCAGCTAATCATATAATCTGTAAGTAATAATGCATTTTTGTAGTGGGGCATTTCTAATAGGTTTGCCTCTTGTTTCTTGTCCAAATCTTACTACATCACTTTAAGTAAGATCCCCTTCCTTGTTTTAAGTAAGATCCCCTTCCTTGTCATAAGTGCTCCTAACAACACAGCACATCTTAATCTGTACTTTTATCTTGTTGTGTCCAATAGGTAAGTGAATACATGCACTTAAGTAGATTGAATGAGTAACTGTGTGACTTTTGCTCTCCCCTCTGAATTACAAGTATCATAAAGTGGGGACAGTGATTGAGTCCAGGCAACAAGGTAGACAGTCATTAGATGTCTACTGAAAAAAAAAGAAGGAAATAAATGAAGATGCTCTAATAGGAGCATGTAGTGGCTTGTTGAGTGGAGGTAAAACATGACAAGACCATTTCTAGATGAAAGGGGAGTGTCAGCACAGGTTTCTACCAGATCTCAACTCCAAATGGATGTTGCCAGGTAGAGAAGCAGGTGCACATTACAGGGAAAGGAAGCAGCTATGGCAAAGGCCAAGGAGCTATGGAAGGCTTATAAACCCCACCTCGCTAGATGGGCTGCCACACCTGTGGGCCTCTGGATTTCCTGTTTCCTCTAAGTCTAAAGCCACAAGAAAACTAAGAAACAAGATGTGTCAATTATCTTTCTGATACCTGGATGGATAGGTGGATGGATGGATGAGGCTTTCTGTGTTTAAAAGAAATGGAAAGAATCACAAAGGAAAAACAAAGCAATAGATTTATCTACATTACAATAGTAAAATTCTGCATGTCAAACATATAAGCACCAATAAGAGGCAAACCAAAGCATAAATATGTGCTATATAATGTGCGAAGAACATACAAGAATCAATTAAAAAACACTAAGATTGCAACAGAAAAATAAGACCACACAGTTAATGCACAGAAAATAAAAGGAAAATGGTGAATGAACATGAGAAAATATAAGCATGATTAAAAATACAAACTAAAACCACTGCTCAGTGAAATAAAAGAGGACACAAGCGACTGGAAGAACATACCATGCTCATGGATAGGAAGAATCAATATTGTGAAAATGGCCATACTGCCCAAGGTAATTTATAGATTCAATGCCATCCCCATCAAGCTACCAATGAGTTTCTTCACAGAATTGGAAAAAACTGCTTTAAAGTTCATATGGAACCAAAAAAGAGCCTGCATTGCCAAGACAATCCTAAGTCAAAAGAACAAAGCTGGAGGCATCACACTACCTGACTTCAAACTCTACTACAAGGCTACAGTAACCAAAACAGCATGGTACTGGTACCAAAACAGAGATATAGACCAATGGAACAGAACAGAGTCCTCAGAAATAATACCACACATCTACAGCCATCTGATCTTTGACAAACCTGACAAAAACAAAAAATGGGGAAAGGATTCCCTATTTAATAAATGGTGCTGGGAAAATTGGCTAGCCATAAGTAGAAAGCTGAAACTGGATCCTTTCCTTACTCCTTATACGAAAACTAATTCAAGATGGATTAGAGACTTAAATGTTAGACCTAAACCATAAAAACCCTAGAAGAAAACCTAGGCAATACCATTCAGGACATAGGCATGGGCAAGGACTTCATGTCTAAAACACCAAAAGCAACGGCAACAAAAGCCAAAATTGACAAATGGGATCTAATTAAACTGAAGAGCTTCTGCACAGCAAAAGAAACTACCATCAGAGTGAACAGGCAACCTACAGAATGGGAGAAAAGTTTTGCAATCTACTCATCTGACAAAGGGCTAATATCCAGAACCTACAAAGAACTCAAACAAATTTACAAGAAGAAAACAAACAACCCCATCAAAAAGTGGGCAAGGGATATGAGCAGACATTTCTCAAAAGAAGACATTCATACAGCCAACGGACACATGAAAAAATGCTCGTCATCACTGGTCATCAGAGAAATGCAAATCAAAACCACAATGAGATACCATCTCACACCAGTTAGAATGGCAGTCGTTAAAAAGTCAGGAAACAACAGGTGTTGGAGAGGATGTGGAGAAATAGGAACACTTTTACACTGTTGGTGGGATTGTAAACCAGTTCAACTGTTATGGAAAACAGTAAGGATCCTTTCTTTATCCTCGACCTTTGCGAGTTTGACTGTTAGCTGTCTTGAGGTGGTCTTCTTTGGGTACATCTGCTTAATGTTCTATAACCTTCTTGTACTTGAATGTTGATACCTTTCTTTAGGGTTGGGAGGTTCTGTTAGTTTCCCTTTGAACAAACTTTCTACCCCATCCCTTTCTTTACCTCTTCTTTAAGGGTTGGATAACTCTTAGATTTACCCTTTTGAGGCTATTTTCTAGATCTTGTAGGCAGGCTTAATTCTTTTTTATTTTTTCTTTTGTCTGCTCTGACTGTGTGTTTTCAAATAGCCTATCCTCAGGCTCACTATTTCTTTCTTCTGCTTCATCAGTTGTGCTATTAAAGAGCAATGATGCATTCTCCAGTATGCCGGTTGCATTTTTCAGCTCCAGATTTTCTGTTTGATTCTTTTAAATTATTTCAATCTCTTAAAGTCTATCTGGTAGGATTCTGAATTTCTTCTCTGTGTTATCTTAAATTTCTTTGAGTTTCCTCAAAACAGTTATTTTCAATTCTCAATCTGAAAAGTCACATATCTCTGTCTCTCTGGGATTGATCCCTGGTGCCTTATTTAGTTCACTTGGTGAAGTCATGTTTTCCTGGAAGGTCTTGATACTTATGGATGTTAGTCAGTGTCTGGGCATTGAAGAATTAAGTATTTATTCTAGTCTTTGCAGTCTGGGCTTGTTTGTACCCATCCTTCTTGGGAAGGCTTTCCAGGTATTCAAAGGGATTTGAGTGTTATGATCTAAGTATTTGGTTACTGCAGCCATATCTGCATCAGGGGGCACCTCAAGCCCAGTAACACTGTGGCTCTTTCAGACTTGTGAAGGTACCACCTTGGTGGTCTTGGGTAAGATCCCAAAGAATTCCCTGGATAACCAGGCAGAGACTCTTGTTTTAGTTCCTTAATTTCTCCCAAAGATATGAAGTCTCTTTCTTTCTCTCTCTCTCTCTCTGTGTGTATGTGTGTGTGTGTGTATGTGTATGTGTATGCATATGTGTGTGTGTGTGTGTGTATATATATATATACATATGTATATATATACACATATATATACATATGTATATATATACGCATATATATACATATGTATATATATACGCATATATATACATATGTATATATATACGCATATATACATATGTATATATATACACATATATATACATATGTGTATATATACATATGTGTATATACACATATATACACATATATATATATATCCGTGTTGGGCTGCCTGGAACTGGGGGAGAGATGACATAAGCACCCCTGTGGCCACCACCACTGGGACTGCACTGGATCACACCTGAAGCCAGCATGGCACTGGTGCCTCACTCAAGGCCTGAGATAACCACTGTCTGTCTACTGCCTATGTTTGCTCAAGGCCCTAGGACTCTACAATCAGCAGGTAGTGAAGCCAGCAAGGCTTGTATCCTTCCCTTCAGGGCAGCAAGTCCCCACAGTCCCAGGTGGGTCTAGAGATGCCATCAGGGAGCCAGGGTCTGGACTCAGAAACTTTAGGAATCTACCTGGTGCTCTATTCTACTGTGGATGAGCTGGCACCCAAGCCACAAGACAAAGTCCTTCCTACTCTTGCCTCCTCTTTCCCCAAGCAGAGGTCATGCCTTCCCAATGGCTACCACCACCCAAGGCCCGTGAAAAGTACTGTCTGGCTACCACTGATGTTCCTTCAAGGCCCAAGGGCTGTTTAATCATCTGGTGTTGAATACTGCCGGGCCTGGGACTCTCCCTTGGGGGCAGTGGGCTCCCCTCTGGCTCAGGGCAGGTCCAGAAATGCTGCCCAAGAGCTAAGGCCTGAAATTGGTAATCTCATGAACCTCCTTGGTGCTCTACTCCATTGTGGCTGAGTTGGTACATAAGCTGCAAAACAAAGTTCCCTTTACACTTCCCTCTCCTTTTCTCAAGCAAAAGTAGTCCCTCCTCATAGTCACCACAGCTGGGGATGTTCTGGGTCACACCTGAAGCCAGCATGGTACTGTGTTTTGCCAAAGGTCTGTGGTGACTGTTGCCTGGATGTTGTTAATGTTTTATTCAAGGACCAAGAGCTATTTAGTCAGAAGCTGTTGAATTCTGCCAGGACTGGGTCCTTCCCTTCAGGGCAGTGGGTTCCCTTCTAGTCCAGGGTGGGTCTAGAAATGTTGTCCAGGAGCTATAGCCCATAGGGGCTTCAGGACTCTGCTTGGTACTTTAATTTGCTGTGGCTGAGCTGGTACACCAGTTTCAAGACAAAGTTCTCTTTAGTCTTCCCTCTCCTCCTGGAGCTGCAAGCTGTGCTCCCTGGGATTAGTGGAGGGGTGACATAAGCACTCCTTTGGCCACATCAACTGGCATCTCACTAGGTCACGTGCACTCCAAGTCCACTGATTCTGGGCCTAGTTCAGCACGAGGCCTTACCGAGGAATTGAAGTCCTTGTGACCTAGACTGCCTTTCAAGTTTATTTAGAACCCCAGAGCATGTTAGCCCAGAGTGGTGGGGCTTGCCAGAAATCAGGTTGTAACTGTTGGGATGGGTTATTCCCCTCTGGCTAGGACTGGTCTAAATGTTCCTTACATAGGTGCCAGCTGAGCTGTGCCTGGTGTTGCTTTCCACTTGACAAAGCAGCACTGAGTTTCACTGTAAAATCTCACAATCACTGAACTCTCTCTCCACCAGGTTCAGAGATTCTTTCTCCATGCCAGACTACTGGCCACTGCCAGGGAATGGGGGATAAGTGGTATTGGTGACCCAAGACTGTCTTTCCTACCCTCTTCAGTGCCTCTTTCAGTGATATCAAGTTAAAACTAGGAACAGTAATTACTCACCTGATTTTTGGTTCTTATCAAACCAGGAACTGTGATTGCTCACCTGATTTTCAGTTATTATGAAAGTACTTTTTTTGTGTGGAAAGTTGTTCAATTCGGTGTTCCTGCAGGGAGGATGATCAGCAGAGTTTTCTATTTGGACGTCTTGCTCTGCCTCTGGATTGCAGTTTTAAACCAGTTGGTCGGGGAAGGACTCACTGAGAAGTAATACTCAAGCAGCATTTAAAGGAATAAGGGTGATAGCTGTGTAGATAACTGGGAGAAGAGTGTTCTTGTAAAAGGAAATGACAAGTGCAAAGGCCCTGGGGCAAAAGTGTGGTTGGCATGTATGAGGCACAAGGAGTGCAAGGGAAAGATTTCACACTGGCCACAGAGGCAACGTTCAACCACAGTCTGAGTCCAGTCTTGGCGGAGTGCCTGATGATCCTCCCAGGAATGTCAAAAGATGGATAGTCCTGTGAGGAGCTGCCACAAGACCCTTTTCCACTTTCTTTTCTATTATGCAAGGTTACCATGAAGCAATTCCTTACCCACTTCCCTGGTTCTAGTGAGGGATGGGACTTTCCACCTAGCCCCCTGCTTTGATCTGAATATTTATGTCCCTTAGAAAATTCATATGTTGAAACCTGATTAACAATGTGATAGTACTAAGAGGTGGGACTTTAAGGGATGATCAGACGATGAAAACAGAGCCATCCGAAGACAGCCCTCACCAGACACTGAATCTGCTGGTGCCTTGATCTTGGGTTTTCCAGCCCCAAGAACTGTGAGCAATAAATTTGTGCTGTGTATAAGTTACTCAGTCTAAGGTGTTTTGTTATAGCAGCCCAAATGGACTAAGACATCTCCCTCCCTACCTTAGAGTATAGTTTTTCGTATGGTATTGGCTCCTCAGCAACAGAGCACCCACCTCTTGTGTTGCTCATAATCTGATCTTTGGTTTGGCACTGTTCTGTGGAACTAGGGACACAGGAATCTGACAGAAGCTCAATGTGTCTACATCAAATATCACCATAAAAGAGTGTAGGAGATTAGCTCAGATGATTCTCCCTTAAATTTTCCATAGCTGGCTCCTGCTTGCCCTTTAACTTTTTGCTCTAATGTCACAACCTCAAAGAAGCCTTCCCAGATATACTCTGCAAAATAGCTCATCCCCTTCTACATTGTATCTCAGCTCCTGTTTTCTTTCCTCCAGAGCATTTGCCCTCTGACATTTTTCTGATTCACTCCTATTTCCTTGTGATTGCTCTGCCTTCCCCACCAGATTATTGGTTTCATGAGGGCAGGGACATTTCTGTCTTGTACATTTCTGTAACCTCAGCTCCCTCCTGTCGTTCTCATTTAATTCCACACCATGTAGCATAGGAATTATATATGTATCTTTTTGTTCTGATTCTAAAAATAATATACTCTCATGGTGGCAACTTTGAAAATGACCACTCACAATTCCACCAGCCAGAGAAAGCCATTATTAAAATGTTTCCAAATCACCTTATTTCTCAACTCTACAAATTCAATTCTACATCATTTAGTTCATACACTGTGAAAAGATTTTTAATTTCCTTTGTTTTTTATCTAATTATAAAATTCATAAAGTATACACTATAAAATATTCAGGCAAAACACAAATATATGAAATAGAAAGTTAAAATTCACCTATAATCCCCTGATCTGTTGAAAATCACTTTAGTACTTTCCTATCTATCCTTCTGTATGTTTTCTATCCCTCTGTATGTTTTCTTTCACATACGTTTTTTTCACACACACAAAGGAATTATGAAATGCCTTTTTTTCCCTTAACAATATCTTGCGATCGCATGGGCATCTCTCTTTGTCAAGGCAGTACAGAGTGTGGCTGAACTAATACTTCTTTACCTATTTCCTTTTTTTTCTTTTTCTTTTTCTTTTCTTTTTTCTTTTTTTTTTTTTTTTTTTTTTAACCATTGTAGACAATGCTGTTATGGCCCTGCTTGTACATGTATCTTTGATATTTGACCGTTTTCTGTCTTTGTTTTCATGCTTTGGTTTTCTCCACTTCCAACATTTAAAATATTTTTTATTTTCACCTACATTGTTATGTTTTCATTAGATAACGTGTAAGTTTTTAATCCCTGTATGAAATTGAATTTGGCTTAAGATTTAAGCTAGGGATTAACTGTATTTTTCTAAGTGTTTATTCTGTTTGGGAACTGTCATTTCTCCACCACTGTTGGAGAGAAGGGGTAGCTTAGGAGACTTAATATCCATTAACCACCCTCTCAGTGTCTCTTTCACATGGACAATTAATATTTCCTCAGCCTTTACAAATCTTCTCCCCTCCCTACTGACCAGAGAGCCACCATTCAGATCTGTCTTTAAAGCTATTTTGGAGCCACAATTCTTCCACACTGATGGAAGCACTAGTTTTACCAGGTATTTCTTTTGTGTATATTATTGGTTCTGTTTCTGGTCAGTCCATTGCTATAGCCCATCTCTTCCTATGCCAGTAATACACTGTTGAAACCAGTGTAGCTTTAACACAACTTTTATTATCTGGTGGATCAATTACCTTCTCTCCTCTTGTCCCTAATCATTTCTACTTCTTTCCCTCCAATTTTCTTGTTCATTATTGCTTACTTATTGTTTTCTAACCTCTAGAATAGTTTCATAAAGTTACAAAAGAAGTAATACCATTGATATATTGGTTGTAATTGTATTAAATTTTTGGATTAAAATTGGGAAAAACTGATATTTTTACAATACAAATCTTTTCAATCAATCCCTTGGTGTTCGTAATATTTTCCTAAATCTTGTTTAATATTCCTAGGTAAGTTTTCTAGTTTTCCTTTTATACATTAGATGCTGCACATTTTAAAATATTTCACACATAGTTGTGATATATATATACACACACACATACACATACATACACATATATATGCTTCAATTGTGATTTCCATTATAGTTGCCAACTGGTTATTGCTAGTTTGTGAGAAAGATGCTGATTTTTGTAAAATTACCTGTATCCATCACCTTTGCTAAAAAATGTTTCTTAAACGTGTTTAGTTTTCTAAACGATGAACATACAATTTGCAAATAATGATGAATATGTCTCCTCCATTCCAGCATGTATGCTATTTGTTTCTTGACATAATCTTTTTTTTTTTTTTAATACTTTAAGTTCTAGGGTACATGTGCATAACGTGCAGGTTTGTTACATATATATACTTGTGCCATGTTGGTGTGCTGCACCTATCAATTCGTCAGCACCCATCAACTCGTCATTTACATCAGGTATAACTCCCAATGCAATCCCTCCCCCCTCCCCCCTCCCCATGATAGGCTCCGGTGTGTGATGTTCCCCTTCCCCTTCCCGAGTCCAAGTGATCTCATTGTTCAGTTCCCACCTATGAGTGAGAACATGCGGTGTTTGGTTTTCTGTTCTTGTGATAGTTTGCTGAGAATGGTGGTTTCCAGCTGCATCCATGTCCCTACAAAGGACACAAACTCATCCTTTTTTATGGCTGCATAGTATTCCATGGTGTATATGTGCCACATTTTCTTAATCCAGTCTGTCACTGATGGACATTTGGGTTGATTCGAAATCTTTGCTACTGTGAATAGTGCTGCAATAAACATATGTGTGCATGTGTCTTTATAGCAGCATGACTTATAATCCTTTGGGTATATCCCCAGTAATGGGATGGCTAGGTCTAATGGTACTTCTAGTTCTAGATCCTTGATGAATCGCCACACTGTTTTCCACAATGGTTAAACTAGTTTACAGTCCCACCAACAGTGTAAAAGTGTTCCTGTTTCTCCACATCCTCTCCAGCATCTGTTGTTTCCTGACTTTTTAATGATTGCAATTCTAACTGGTGTGAGATGGTATCTCATTGTGGTTTTGATTTGCATTTCTCTGATGGCCAGTGATGATGAGCATTTTTTCATGTGTCTGTTGGCTGTATGAATGTCTTCTTTTGAGAAGTGTCTGTTCCTATCCTTTGCCCACTTTTTGATGGGGTTGTTTGTTTTCTTCTTGTAAATTTGTTTGAGTTCTTTGTAGGTTCTGGATATTAGCCCTTTGTCAGATGAGTAGATTGCAAAA
>NC_045445.1:2989438-3010232 GCF_002776525.5 Piliocolobus tephrosceles | reverse complement strand
TCCTTCCTTCCTTCCTCTCTCTTTCTTTTCTTTTCTTTTCTTTCTTGCTTTCTTTTCTTTCTTGCACAAACTGGAGTGCAGTGGCGCAATCTCGGCTTACTGCAATCTCTGCCTCCCTGGTTCCAGTGATTCTCCTGTCTCAGCCTCCTGAGTAGCTGGGACTACAGGCGTGCACGGCACCATGCCTAATTAATTTTTGTATTTTTAGTAGAGATGGAGTTTCACCATTTTCTGGTCAGGCTGGTCTCAAACTCCTGACCTCAGGTGATCTGCCCACCTCAGCCTCCCAAAGTGTTGGGATTACAGGCATGAGCCACTGCGATAGCCTAAATTATTGATTTATATCCCAACTGTTTGCCAAAAGGATTAGGTGACATATTATAAATGCACAATAAGACACTGAAAACATAAATAGAAAGCTGTATACCACATCACAGGAGAGAAGCATATGTGCTTAACAGCTAGGCTTCCAGTGTGCCTGTACTTGACTGGCAATAGTGACGCTGAACTTCCTGGCAGCCTAGGCAAAAAGGAGGGCTCAATGGATTCCGCAGTTCACGTGTCTTGCAACCAGTTAGTCATAAAACCAGAGCTTCTGCTTGGGGAGGGGAGCAGTGGGGTGATTGCTCCCAGATGTGGACAGCTCAGCAAGGGCTCCAGAATGTGTGTATGAGTGGGCGTGTGTGTTGTGGGGAGGGACAGAGGGAGCAGTGTGCTGTGACCACGGTTTAGGTACTGTCTGGAGAGCTCCTTAGCAGGAGAAAGGCTTTCGGACAATAGCTCACATTAGGGGCAACTCTTCTAGTTGGCATCTCAGTGTTGGTCATCTAAATTCATGTCTTGGTACTCTACTACTATAGGCTTTAATGCAAAGAGAGAAGAGAGGCCTGATTCCAGAACATTCCAGGTATCTTGCCTCTTTGTCTGGTGAAGATGAACACTGGGTCACCTGGGTTTGGGTCTTCTGGATATGCCTGGGAATATGAAGAATGCAGCATTGTTGTGCATGGAGGATGAGACCCTGTAGAAGATGTGTCCATTGAAGATTGCTATAGGCTAGTCCCAGCAAGGCAGTGACTTTTGAGATGGTTGATGCTGTGTTAAGCTTTGTTTTCAGGGAACATGCTTGTCATTGGAGATATCTGTGACTCACCACTGTGATCAAAATTAGTTGTGAATTCTGGTCCTGCCACTGTCACTGTTGATTTGCTTAACCTTGTCTGAGCACGTCTCTCTGGGCTTTATGTCCTCATCTATCTCTGAGGTCCTTTCCAACTGGAAGTTGCAAAGATTCATTGAGGGGAGCAAGGAAGGAGGAGCCTCAGCCTGTAGGAGCTTTCCTTTCTTAAAGAAAAAGGTCAACCCCTGGTTCTTATAGATGCTCAGAACATGTTCTTGGGGGAAAATGCTTAAAGGTTTGCTTTGGGCCCTGCTGGGCCTGGGGAGGTCTCTGGAGAAGAACTTGGGGCAGAATCAGAAGCAGCAGAAGCTATGGGTGGCTGCATGGAGGACGATGTGCCCCACAAGGTGCTGCTTCAACCTTTTGACCAGGCCAGTGGGAAGGGGGCACATCCCAGAGCCAAGAGGGTTCCTGTAAATTTCTAGATGTGATTTCACTGCAACTTTGCTTTTCTCTTACTCCAGAGAAGTGAGACCCTGGACCTGAGGAAGCATCATGGCAGGTGAGTTTTTCCAGATCCGGGCAGAGCCGTGGAGGGTCATGCTTAGGGGTTCATGAGTCAGGTTTCAAGTCCTTTCCAGCTTCCATGCCCCCCACCCCCCAAGTGGCCCTGTAGCCATTTTCCAAATAGCTGAGTAGCAGTTTTGCCCTCTCAACACTTTGGCTCCCTTCTGGAGCATATGTCACTTGTAGATGTGTACCTACTCAGACTTGCTTGAGTGACACTAATGTGACAGGCCATAGGACCTGGGGAAGGGTGCTTGCCCACTGGCAAAGACATGCCAGCTTGGGCATCCAGGGGGAGTTGCTTTACATGGGAACCAGGAAGTCCCACCTCTAGGTGAACAACAGGAGCAAATGTCACCTCTTCTTTCATCCTTCACAGTCTCAACTTAGGCTTATGTGGGTGCAGAGCTCAAGCTATTCTGGTCAGCCAGGTTGTAGCTGGGTCTCTCTCTCTGGAATAAGTACCTATGCGCAGCATCAAAAGACGGTATTGTAGGGGGAGTCTGTGCCCTGTCTGTAAAGGCTTAGACTCTCCATCTGAACCCTGCTACTTCCCATCCCCAGAGGCGCTCTTAGGCTCATGTATGCCCACTTGTCTGATCTAGCCCAGGCTGGCTTTGCATTACGCTTTCTTGAACAAGACTATTGATGCCAGACAACCTGGTGGCACAGGTGGATGTTCAGGTGGAGGAATGCCACCCTGGTAGAGTCTTCTAGGATTATCTGGTATTAGTTCTACCAGTATCAGCCTTAAAGAGGAATACATTCTCATTGCAAGGGCTCCAACTTTCACTTTTCAAGGTGATGCGAAAGATACTGGAGATTTAGTCACTGAAGATTGCCTACTCATAGTTCTTATTCTTTATTGTTCCTGTGCAACGTGCACTTTCCTTGCAGTTGGCTCCCATTTTCTTCCATGTAACCAGGGGCCTGAGCCTTGTCGGGGCCATGGTATTCTAGACAGGTGTATCATGGCAGCATAGAATGTCAGCCTTTCCATCCCTTTTACAAAGGGCTGGCCGTGTCCTTTGATCAGAAGCCTGGTGTCTTGCCTGCTCACTTGGCCTTGTTTCCCTGCATAATTATGCTTCAGTTGCTGGGCTGGGCCTGGTTTGAAGGAGCCCCTGGGCATCTCCCCATTCCAGGCCTCAGTAGGGCTCTCTCTTCAGTGTTTCTGGAGGCCAAGGATGCCCATTCGGTCCTGAAACGATTCCCTCGTGCCAATGAGTTCCTGGAGGAGCTGCGCCAGGGCACCATCGAGCGAGAGTGCATGGAGGAGATCTGCAGCTACGAGGAGGTCAAGGAAGTGTTTGAGAACAAAGAGAAAACGGCATGTACCACCCTCGGGCTGGTTCTGGGAGTAGAAGTAGCCTGAGGAATAACAAGAACAGGCCCTGGTAATGCAGACGAGTGAGAAGCAAGGAAAGCCACCCAGCCTAAGGCATAGCCACTAGGGCCATCAAGGAGCAGATAAAGTCCGTACAGTCCCATTGCCTGACTCTTTTGGGGTCCTCCTCACTTGGGAGCATTGTCCTTTGCCCTTGGTACATTCTGCTGCCTCTCTAGTAACTCTCTGAGACAAGTCAGATGGGGAAGGGTAGGAAGCACCAGACTTACTGAAGGTCTCTGAGCCCACCTGGAGCTTGAGCTTCTTGTAAGTACTCCTTTTTCTTTTGCAGATGGAGTTCTGGAAGGGGTACCCAAATGCAGTATACTCAGTCCGAGACCCCTCGCAGAGCTCAGATGCCATGTACGTGGTGGTACCCCTTCTGGGGGTGGCATTGCTGATTGTCATCGCCTTGTTCATCATCTGGAGGTGCCAGCTACAGAAAGCGACCCGTCACCACCCCTCCTATGCTCAGAACCGGTACCTAGCCAGTCGCGCCGGGCACACCCTCCCCCGGGTCATGGTGTACCGGGGTACCATGCATAGTCAAGGGGAGCCTTCTGGGCACCGAGAGGCAGTGAGCAGCCCCCAGGTGGTGGTAGGGCCCAGCCGGGGGGGCAGGACCACAGTCCGGCTCGAGAGCACTCTCTACCTCCCTGAGCTCTCTCTCTCCAGACTGTCCAGCACCACCCCTCCCCCCTCCTACGAGGAGGTGACTGCGCCCCAAGAGAGCAGCAGTGAGGAGGCCAGCATGTCTTACAGCGACCCACCCCCAAAGTACGAGGAGATAGTGGCCGCCAACCCTGGCGCTGACAAATAGTGGGACGTTTATGCCCTGTCCTGGATGAACGCCTCTTTCCGAGGTCTCATATTTTCTTTTGAAATTTTTAAAGACTGTGCCACCACAAAACAGCCTTAGCCTCCTTGTTGCCAAATAATTCCCTAACTGCGGAGTTTTAGGAAGTCAGTTGTCACAGACAAGTGGGGAGGGTGGGGGTAGGGACCACTCATGAGTCAAAGCTCCCAGAAGAGCCAAAGGCCAAAGTGCCCAACTCTTTGGGATGACCCCCAAGCCTCCAACATCCTGTCTTTTCATCAGGAACCGGCTTCTCTTATGCCAAAGGAATCACCCCATTGAGTTGATTGTAACCAGAATGTCCAAAGGCCCGGCCTGGGGGCTGTGGGGCTGGCTGGAGGCCTGTCTGTGTCTGGAGCCCTAGGCCACAGGGGTAAGGGAGGGAAGCCAGCCTTTCAGCACCCCTTTCCCTCCACAGTTCTGTGCTTTCTGTCCTTGCTTATATTTGGAGGACAGGGACAAGGATTGAGCAAAAACAAAGTGAAACAAATCATGACAAATAAATAATGAACACAATAGAACAAAACTCTAGCACCCGGGCCGTTCCTAGGAGGCCAAGGGAAATTCATCGCACGGATCTGTGATGCCCACCTGCCCCAAAACCTGTCCCCACATTCCTGGAAGGAGGACAGGGTGTGTGAAGGATGAGGGCCAGAGGGCTGGGTGGCAGAGTTTCCTCATCCACATTGACCAAGGGGCCCACGTGGACTCTGCCATTCAGTTTCTAGTGTGCTTGTCTCTCCAGACATGTGGACCAGCTGTGTTCAAACCACTACCCACTGGCATGAGCCTACTTTTTGTGAACGGTGCATTGAAATTGAACTTCAGATTGAGAATTTCTCCTTAATGATGGTGCCAATCTCGGGAGAAGATCCTAAAGTGTCCCTTTTAAAACACTTGTGGAGAAGCCCGTGGCCTGGAGTCAAAGGCCCATTTGGGGTTTGCTCTGCTGTTGCCAGGTGCCAGTCTGTTTTCAGTGAGGCTTTGGACAGCAGTAGGGCAGAAGGCACCTGCCCTTTAACTGTCAGTGACCATGCTAGACACTGTTGATACCGCCTCCCCCTACTTCCGTCTCCATCCTCGACCTCAACACCAAACCATTTCTCCTCTGTGGTGCTTTAAAAACTGTAGCAAATTTTTGTGTGGTGCAAGAATACATGGCCTGGGTCTATTGGCAATCACAGCAGTTTAAAACTCACTGAGTTGACAAGCTTCTTTCTATCAAAATATCTCTCTAAGGTAGACATTGGGACTCATTCCTTGAATGCAGCCCTGCCTTCAGGCCACAGAGGACTTCTGGAGGCTGCTATAGCCCTGAGGACTTGCCCTGGGACATGCTTTCAGTGAGAAGGCTTGTGTCCCTATCCCAGTGAGGCCACCAGCTTGGACCACTCGACCCTGTGGCTGGGGTTTTCCATCCTTACCCCTACCTCACAGGCCTGTTGGAGGCTGACTGAGCAAATGCCTGTGAAGTGCTTGAAGTGCCAGGAAGCCAGTGAGGTTTACCTTAGGAAGAGTCTTCTAGAAAGGTGTAGGTTGTAAGGCAGCAGTCTTAGCTGAGGCCCTCATATGCCTCTGATGTTGAGTCTCCACTTGGGGAGTCAATCTCCCGTCAGTTGACCCTTTCCATCCTCTCGTCCTGCAGAGCTCCCTGATGCCAGAGATGCTAAGCAGGTGACATTCTACCTTTCATTCCTTTGTCTTTTCCTCCCATGGGCCTTCAACATTGCACTCCTGCCCTTCGTCACAAAGGGGTTTTTGGCTTAGAAGGCCCCTGCTTTTTCCATGTTGGGGGACCTGGGGAAACCTGAAGCTCGGGGCTAGCCCTGGCTCTCCCAATATTTCTTCAAGTAGGTGCCAGAGTGTGACCTGGGAGCAGGTGAGAAGAAACTTATCCTAAGTCTACTCAGTTAGCACAGAGCTGGGCATGAGCTCCGCTGATCAGAGCCAAAGGGAACTTGCCAAGAAATGCCCGCTGCCTTTGGCATCTGAGTTGCAGCTGGGTGGTAATGGGAGAGAGCAGGAAGAAGCCCAAGGCCTGGCCCATGGAGAGCAGCATGTGTCCTTCAGGGACTGAGGACAGGCCGTGGGAAGAGTCACAGGTGGTTGCTTTAAGGCCTGTGGTGTTCGGTTCAGATGCTTCATGATGTTCTGCCAGGTGGGGTTGCACCATGGTCTCTGGGATGGTTTTTGCAGCACATTGTAGAAAAAAGACTGTACAGCACACAGTGGCATCACTCCTTGCGGTGCACACTTGGCTTTTACGAATGCCCTGTACATATCTTTTCGAACTCTGTCTTTGTGTGGAGGTGGATTTGATACAATGCTAACTCTTTCGTGGCTACATTTTTGTTGTTTTTGGACTGCTATGCGTGTGTGCGTGTATGTGTGTCTGTGTGTGTGTGTGTGTATCTAAGTGTGCACGTTGCCTTTTCTCACTGCTTATCTGAAACAATAGCCGGTGTGCAGCTATATTTGTACCAGGAGGGATCCGGTCTGAAAAGAGGAATGTCACCTCCCCTCCCAGGGCTGAGTAGCCTGATGACAGGACCCTGAGCAAGGAAAAGTGACATTAACTATTGGACGCCCAACCCCCAAAGTTGTTACCGTTTGCCTCCTTGAAAAAGGCTTTGGAAGAAGACAAAGCAGCTCCATTCTGCAGGCCTCCACCCTGTACAACCCCCGCTTACACGCCCTTTTGGCATGATGCCCCTGGCCCAGGCTCCTGTTCTGTGGGCGTCAGCAGCTGAAAGAAATCTGAGCACTCCTGGGCATGTTTTTTTGTTTTTTTTCTTTTTGTGGAAAGATGTATGACTATTGACTTTGGGTATGGCGGGGCTAGTTACTTAGATGTTTTTCATTTTTCAAAAAGAAGTCTTTAAAAAATTTCTTGAAATGTGACTGTCACTTGTTTTCAACCAAAAACTTTTTAAGATTTTTTAAAAGAAAAATCGAGATCCTGTCCCTCCCCCACTCCCCATTGCCTCTGGTTTTCAAAATGAAAGCACAAGTGCAAGAGTGGGGTGCACAGGTGCCTGGCGTGTGCACACCACCCGCACAGCTGCTTCGAGCCCTGGCTGATGGAGACGCAGTGCTGAGCAGTCAGCCCCGGGAGGTCTCTCTTTCAACTTCCAATCCCACTGCCATGAATGTGAATTCCTTAGGGTGCTTCCAGAAACAGGAGTCTGCCTGATCTGTCGGACATTGCCTTTTTGGTAGCCCGAATGTGAGGAATTCAGGACAGGAAAGTGTCTTTTTGTCAAGTAGTCAGAGCCCAATGTTTCCCCTCTGCCAGTGGGTGGAGCATCACAACCCCCAGCCGGAGCTGATCTTTTGACAACCAAATGACATCCCATGAGAAGGAAGAAAAAAAAGTTCAACACTGCCTCTAGATTGCTATTTTGTCCGAGAGAGAGAGATCGTGGAGAGAGTCTCACTCACGGAGGCTCTGTCTTTCTAGGAGTATGCATGTGTGCTGTCTCATGTGTGGACACTCACAGTCGAGGCTGAGATGGATATCTTGGCATAGCTGCTGGTCTAGGTGGCTTTTCAGCTTGACAAGTAATGAAGCTCCATTTCAGGACTTCACTGATTCAGAAACAAGCACAGCCCCCCACCCCCCTGCCACGGAACTCTACTGATACTAATCACTACAATTAGCGAATTTAAAAGTACAGTAATCAGACTGCTTGCAACTATAGTAAAAGTCCATTAATTTGAAGCCCACTACTTCAGAACTTCGAGAAAATCACAACTCAAGACAATTCACAGTAGCTGTGATTCTGGCTACATAAAAATATTTGAAATATTCTTCCCTTTAGCCAATGTTCAGGGTCTTTTGTGTAAGAGAAATCCAGTTTAAAATGAGTACCCTTTTCAAAGAAAAGGCTCAAGATATTAAGGATCCCTTCACCGTGCCTTCAGCTTTGCGGTTCAGCACTTCTTGTATGTACAGGGTGATCTCTTGTTCTCTCTCCATTGCAGGGATGTTGGATATTGCAGCCTTTCACTCTACTCCTTTATTTATCCTGTGAATAACATAGTTTGTGAACTGGACTGCAATTTAAACTAATACACGTGATGTATCTTTCTAAATATTCTGTAAACCCGATGCTTCACTGTCAGACTGGCCGCTCTATCATTCGCCTCCAAATATTCAAACGTGGGAGCTTTTCCTTTCAGACTGTGGGCAGCGAATCTCTCTCTAGCAAGAATTTCTCTGACAAACATACCCAAATAGCACACCCTCTCAAGCTCAATGCCTCAACAGTTGTTTCACTATACTGACATCTGACTGCTGAACAGTGCCTGCCCTTTACCCACTCCCAGCCTTCAGATTTTCAGGATTGGGACAAATCCCTCAGCTGCTTTTGCCTCTCAATCCATCTCCCCTCACAGATGCCACTTTCCCAGGCCTGAACACGTCTGCTATTTCGTTCTGACATTGTGAATTTGTGACAGTGGAAACCCTGATATGTGCAACTGAGCTTATAGAAATAATTACCGTGAAATTGATTAATTTTGGTACCACTTTAAACTGTGCTTGTATTCATGTGTTGACCCTTGTCAGCTGGGAAATCTGTGTATTCAGTAATATGTCAGCATTTCACTGGAGCCTGGGAACAACAGACAAACTTGCTTCTGATTTCTCTCTCTCTCTTTCTTTTCATAATTGTTGAGTTTGGCTATTACATTTTGTCTCCTTCTTTACAAGAAAACAATAATAATAAAGAGCAAATGGCATCCACTTGAATCCTGTCCTCATCTATCTTGGATCCCTACTGACTCCCAAACTTCCAAGGTGTATGGGTGGTTGTGGGTCAGACTGTAGGTAAGGAAGTAGCCCAAACCAGTCCAGGAGCAGGAAGCAGATATGTCCTGGGTCCTAAAGTTTGTCCCCAGTGTGTAAAATGATCTCCTGACCCGTCCTTCTGGGATGAGGTTAGTAAGATCTGTCACAAATCACAGCTAGAAACTTCCTAGTCACATTATCCCTGCTTACTAACAGAGGTATCCCTTGCTGGAAGGAAGCCCTGCTTGGTTTCAAAGCTGGGAGAGGAGTGGAAGGTGTATAGTACTCACGCTTTGCCCTGGCTGGGCTTCCTGAGTTTTAAGGATGGCAAGGGTCAGGGATTGTTCAGAGGGCAATAATGCCCAGTTTCTGCATAGAGGAAACATGGCCTTAGCCCTCAGAGATTCCCAGCTGTGGGTATGCAGAGAGATATAGCCACGGGAAGTCGCAAGTGCTAGTTGTGCCAACTCCAAGTAATGAAAGTAATCTGTCCTTTAATCGGGAAGACCCTGGAAGTGTTGGGACAATGGCAGTGAAATTTGGGACCTTCTTAGAAGACCGAATATGGAGCCCACATGCCATGAATGGCAGCCAGAGGCCTTGGGGAGATGGGGCTTGAGTGATGCTTACCTTCTGGGGATGCTGGAAAGTCAAAGGAAGGCCCTTCAGGCACACAGATGGGGTCATATTCTGAATATGGGTTTTGAACTTTAGGCTCTTTTGCCAGAGACAAATGTAGGGTCCCAGTTTGCACATGCAAGGAAGCTAATACATGAAGGATGCCCTGGGCTTCCAAAGTTCCCCTTATGCACCATACAGTGGACTGGGCCTCCCTTGCTAATCTAGCCACAGGTTCTGGGGCCAAGACACTTGCTTGTAGACGATGAGGGCAAGTCAGGGGCAGGTACTTAATGGGGTGATGGTGGAGGGAGACAGTTCTACCCCCAGAGACAGGGGATCAGGTGAAAGGCAGACCCTGTGCCTCAAGGGTGTAGCTTGGGAAGGTGGGGTCCCTCTCCTTGCCCTCTCCCCAGCCTCCCATCCTGCACCAGTGCCACTCCCTCATAGTAGCTGGCCTGAGGCTATAAGGAGTGACAGGATGGAAGGGCAGTGGGGAAGATGCCTGAATTGTGATTATAAACGATCATAGCCAGCATTTATTGAGCACTTAGTGTATGCCAAGCCTTGTACATGCACTGACTGACACAATCCTCTCTAGAAACTTGTGATATGGGGTTTATAACTAACCCTCGTTTATAGCAGAGGGAAGCAAAGCCAGCAAAGGCATGTCATTTGACGAAGATCTCACAGAAAGGAAGTCCTGGCTCCATCATGTGAATCCAGGTCTGTCCTGATGTCCCCACCCCAGGCCATGCACCTAGCACTGCTGGTCCCTTTTGGGGAAGGGTGACTTTGCATTGGTTTTGTGTTGACTATAGATCCCTCCAAAATGCCCCCTTCCTCTCCCTGCCCTATTGGTAACCCCATTTGGGCAGGGACCATGTATAACTTTTCTCACCACTTCTGCCCTAGAACACAGCACAGTGCCTGGATCACAGTAAGTGTTCAATTTTTAAAAACTTGTTGACTGATTGTGTTCTACAATTGGAGCCCAAGCTCCATGCATTAGTTTGCTTGGGCTGCCAAAACAAAATATTACAGGCTGGGGGGTTTAAACCACAGAAGAATTTCTCAAGGTTCTAGAGGCTGGAAGTCTGAGATCAAGGTGCTGGCAGGGTTGATTTCTTTTGAGACTTATTTACTTGGCTTGCCGATGGCCATCTTTTCCCTGTGGCTTCACAGTATCTTCCCTCTGTTCTTTTCAGTGCTCCCAATCTCCTCTTCCTTATAAGGATGCCAGTCAGATTGGATTAGGTCCTACCCTATTGACCTCATTTCCACTTAATTACTCCTTAATTACTCCTACAGTCACATGTTGAGGTCCTGGGGGTTTACAACTTCAACATATGAATTTTGGCTCATAATACCCCACTCATGGCAGGAAGGACAAATTTTGACTCATAATACTCCACTCATGGCAGGAAGACTCTTTCTTGCTCCTTCCTCCAACCTAAGCGCATCATGCACATTCTGGAAAATCTTGAAGGGTGAACATCACAGCTTCTCTGAGATGCTGGCAAATACAGAGGGGCACCTTGTCAGTCTCCAACCAGGCCCCAAAGCAGTTTCTTCCCTGCCACGCTGGACAGACTTGGGACAGCTGCCAAAAGTCTCCACAGGGCAGGTGAGTTGGGAAAGGAGAAGTGGGCTTCAGAATGCTTCTTCCAGGATTCGTCTGTGGGAAGTGATGTGAGAACCCAAAGCCTGAAGAATAGACACAATGTTTGTGCCCCATAGGTTGTTTTTATAGGCAAAATATATTGTTTTGGGGAATCACAAGACCGCCAGATCCAATGACATTAACTTTCAGCATTTTCTCTGAAGAGCTCAAACTGCGTGATGGGTTCAGTTTCACTAGGATTTCTGAGCTATAAAAATAGAGACTGGGTAACATTTCATATCAGGCTGATTGCATGGGATCACAGGAGCCCAGAGGATGGGCCAATTGGTGGTGGCACTGCTGGGTCCTTGGGCTGATAAGACATATAGGGG
The DNA here is from genome assembly GCF_002776525.5 of Piliocolobus tephrosceles. Lineage (NCBI taxonomy): Eukaryota > Metazoa > Chordata > Mammalia > Primates > Cercopithecidae > Piliocolobus > Piliocolobus tephrosceles. The sequence continues at coordinate 2,998,897 of NC_045445.1, read as the reverse complement.
TGGGTGCTGGCAGAGCATGATGCTCCACAAGCTGGGGCATGCAGGTCCTGGCTGCCTGGAGCTCTGGGCATAGCTGGGTTGGGGAAACATCAGAACAGCTGTAGCAATGGTGCATGATGAACTTTATGCTAGGGGAAGTCCAGAGGGCCGAGGCTGGGGGCTTCTAGAGAAAGTCTCCCTGAGGAAGCCATGGCCAACCAAAGTGAAGGATGGGTAAGAATCAGCCAAGCAAAGACCATGCAAGACAGTTCAGACAGGCAGAGGGGCAACACGTGAAGAGGCCTGGAGTTTAGCAAGTCCATCGTGGTTTTAAGGAAACAGAAGACAGGGTAGCATGAGGATAAAGACCTGTGCAAGATGAGATTTGCAAGATACATGGAGGCGAGCCCATGTTAGGCCCTTTAGGCAGCATTCGGAGCTGTAGTCTTTACCCTAGTGATAAGGGGAGGTCACCAAGGGGTGTCTTAAGGAGCAAGAGGGCATGGCCAGGCATGCTTTGCCAGCCATGTGGAAAACAGGCTGCGGGAGCTGAAGAATAAGAGAAGTCAGGGAGGTCAGGTTATTGCCATCGCCCAGGCAAGAGACAGCAATAGGGTGGATGAGGCTGATGACAGAAGAGACAGAGAGAAATAGACTGTTGAGGAGGTTTTTACTCAAACTTTGATAGGCACAAGACCATCTGATTGTTTAGAATGCAGATCTCCAGATCCCACCCTCAGAGTCTGATACCTTGAGTCCAGGGTTGGGCCAGGCGTGTGCATTGTGGCCAGATCACTCAGTTGATTCTTCTGCAGGGGATCTTTGCATCACATTGGAAGAAACACTGAATTCTCTATTCAGGAGGTAGAACCATGCATGGTGACTGATTGCATTGGGAAGGGGTAGCAAGTAATTCCAGATGACTCTCAGGTTTAGGGGCTCAGATAGTAGAGTAGATGGTAGGACCATTCCCTGGGAAGGGTCACAGTTGAGGAGGAGAAGGTTTAGGGGAGCAAAAGACCACAGGTTTGAGTTGACGTGTTGCATATGTGGTGTATAGTGCATTTGAGTGTAGTTGAGGAGGGAGGCCTAGGCTGCAGCAGAAGAGATCAGAATTGCTTGAGGTCTCAGAAAGACAACAAGTGGTCTTGAGTGTGGACCCAATGGCCCAGGAGGGAGGCCAGACAGGTGGGAGGAAAAGCACTGGAGTATGGAGCCCTGAAAACTAAAGAACTAGAGTGTTTCTAGAAGGAGATAGTAGACAATGATGTGAAATGCTTTCAAGAAGCCAAGAAAGATGACAGCCAAAGTGAATTCATTGTATGGAGCCATCAGGGGGTCATTGGTGACCTTGGCAAGGGGTGGTTTCAGTTTCATAGTGACTGAAGAAGCCAGACTAGAATGAGCAGTGGGATGCCTGGGAGGCAACAAGTGGAGACAGTGCATATGATGGAGGCAACACTTTCCAGGAGTTGAGAGTTTAGTGGCATAAGACAAGATGCTAAGGGGGGATTGTTTTGTTTTCTAACATTCAGGTCATTCCAATCCAACCACTATTTAGTAATCTTCTAATATGCTGGGCAGCATGCTAAGTGCTGAGGGGCCAGCAAACAAAGCAGACAAGGTCTCTGTTGATCTCTGTCTTCTAAGAGTGAAGGGCAGGTCAGAGTAGAATAGGAGCTGGAGGATGTTTTCTGAAATTCTCTGGAGCCACCTTCTCCTTGGGACTTCCTCTTGGTCTAGCGAGGACCCTGGAGTGTTAATGTGATGACCTTGGTTCATCACTGCATCAGTGAACTGGGTCATATCTCAGCCCTCTCTTCCCACCACTGTCCAGCTTTTCCATCTGTAAAATGGGGGCATAGTGGGAATAGTGTCCACTTCATAGATGAGAACACCTGTCATTAGCTTCCTGTCTGGAAAAAAAAAAAAAAAAAAAAAACCCATTCAGCTTCTCAGGGCTGTGCTTCCCACCTTGGGCCTTCTTTCCTCCTCTCCAACATCTTTCTCCAGCTTGGAGGGGCAGCTGCTCCTTGTGTTTTCAGCAGGTAATTGTCTGAGGTTTTGTACCACATTTTCTACTTCTTCCTTTGGCCTCTGATTCTCGTGATTTTTAGATACACATCACAATTCAGCCATTCAGCACAGAAACAATTAAAAGCAGATGCATTTTGATCTGAGGAGTCACCACACAGCCGAGGCCAAGGATTTTGTGAGGTCACCTTGCTTAACCACCCTTCCTGAGGATCAGGAAAGAGACTCTTTCCCACCAGCTCCAAGGGATCTCTGGACACAAGAGCAAAGTGCCCTAGCCTCTCAGCTGGGGGCAGGGTGACACTGGGCCACATTGTGACAGACAGGCAGGAAACAAACTCCTCTGTGTCTCTGAAACTTCTGCAGCTTTTGGGGGAAGGATTTCTTGGGCCAGTGAAGAGAAAAGGAGAAGGCGGAAGAAGGAGCAGGCAGTTACAGCAGCTGGCTGCGCTAGGAGGCTCATTTCCCCCATTTCTGGGTGCTGTTCTTTGTCGCGTGCAGGGTGGTCCTGAGTTGTTTCTAGGGCAGTCAACCAACAACAATTACCCTGAGCTCTTTGCAGCTCCACCTGAGCTGCTGAGGGAGCCTTCCCTTCTCGGGGGGAATCTTGAGGTGCTGTTCTGAAGGGACTCAGGGCACAGCAGGATGGTCTCCGGACCCCTAAGCCTGGAGGACTGGGCTGTTTGGGAACCACTTAGCATCTCAGCAACTGCAGTCCTACCTGTTGGTTTGAAAGCCAAGGCTGACTCTATGTCTGCGTCTTTAACTTCCTTCTGCTGAAGCGGCTCCTCCCCCACCCCCAAGACTGTACCAGAGTTTCCACCCATGTAGGGAAAACGTTTCTACTGATCTGAGCCCACTTGGGAGGTAGCGAGCTGCCCCAGGAGGTGTGCAGTCAGAGGCTGCAGAGGCTGGGGACATTGCTTGGGACAGATCTCCCTTGGGCCCCTCCTTCTTAGGTTTGCCAAGCTCTAGTGAGCACCCACCACACTCCCAGACAGGCAGAGAGCAGCAGGGTTAAGGGCATGACCACCACATAAACAGCTGCCTGCTATTGTCCCCACAGACAGATGGACTTCCTTCCTATCCATTTGATTCTCTGTTCACTAGAGCATGAACTTCGTGAGGACAGGGACCTCATCTCCATCCCCAGTGTCTAGCACACAGTCAATCTTGATTCAAGACAGAAAGCTGGAAATCAACGTGGCCCTGTCCCCATGGGGGTGGGTCCTAAGGGCTGCCCTAAGTTGCCCTGATACTTTTAATTTCCCTCTCTCTGCTCACAAGGTGGCCTTCCTTCCCTGGGCTAGCTATGGTCCCTGCAGTTTGACCCCGTGTCCTTCTGTCTGTCATCCCTGCCTCTTTAAGGAGAGGCGGGAGAGATACAAGACTCTGCTAGTCCCCTTTCCCCTTCCTCCCTGGTGTAGGGAGGGCTTTGGGGCTCCAGGGATGACCTCAGTACCAGCTGCTTCCAGGAGCAGGAAGGAGAATTGTTTACGGGTCCATAAGGTTCATTAACAAGCCAAGAGGAAGCTCTCAGCTGCCTGGAAGATCCAGGTGCACCCATTTGCTTGGGTTTGGGGCTGTAGCTGCCTGAGACTGGGCTCTGAGCAGGACTGGGAGATAGGAAGTCATCACACCCAATGGCTTTTTTACTTTCTTTCAAGACTTTGGCTTGAACGACCTCTTCCATAAAGCCCCAATATAAGATAAGAAAGTGGTAAGAGCTGAGCTGCTCTAGATGAAGAACAGCTAGAGTTTGCCTTGAAGCCCAGGCAGCCCCCACAAATCTCCCTAAAATTTCCATGTGAAGATGGGAAACTGAGGCTCCAAGCAGGTGAAACAACTTGCCTAAGATATCCCAATGGCAGGACTCTGAGTCACTCACAGATGTGCTGACTTTGGGCTGGGTTCCTGCCATCTCCTGCTGCAGCTTGCAAGGGAGGTGGGAACATGGGGCAGACAGAGCTGCGACCCTGAGCCGCTGGGAACTGGAGCAGAGTGCTCAGCTGACTGAACATCTGGAAGAAGCTAATGGTTGGCAGGCACTGTTGGAGGCAGGTGATCAGGCTGGCTGGGGGCAGGCAGAGAAGACAGACAGACACAAGGGCAGACGGGCGGGTAGGTAGGCAGCAGCCTGAGTTGGACACCTTCTCCGTGGGTGGCTGGGTGCCCTCTAGGTTTCAGCAAAAGCTTGGATGCAATTAACTGGATTTGTTTGGTCCCCAGTGGAGGCTCTGGGTTCACGATCCTCCTTAGGGAAAAAGATGATACGTTTTCTTTGGAGATACTTAGCTTGAAAGGAGGGAGAGTTTTTGTCTTCTTCTTTTCTGTTAATAAAATAGCTCTTATTTTAATAAAGATCCAAACCCTCCAGCAGACAGTTAATGGGAAAGAAATACAGAAAATCAATAAACATGTGAAAAATTGCTCAAGATTATTCATAATTAAGGCAATATAAATCAAAGCAACAATGAGATATCATTTTTCACCCATTATGCCTTTTAAATAGGTGCGTAACATTTCTGTTGATCAGACTGGGAAGAAACACGGACTTTCTTCTCCTAGGTGAGGCCTCACTTTGTACAGCCTCTTTGGAGGCTCCTTTCACAATATTGGTCCATATAGGCCAAAATAATCAACACACATACCCTAGAACCCCACAATTCCACTTCTAGGCACCCACTGTGCAAACACATTTACATATGTGTGCAGAGAGACATGTTCAGGAACGCTCAGTGCTACATTGTTTCTAACGTAAAAAAGCTCTAGACACTGAAAATATCCATGAGCAAGTCAATAAAGGAGCAAGGGGAGGCAGCTGTGTAGGGAAATGCTATGCTGGGCTGAAAAGAAATGAGGTAGATTTGTTCTGACACGGAGAGATCCCCAAGGCACCTAGTTCACTTGAAAAAAATAAGTTGCACAATGGCACACATCTCAGATTTGTAAGATCTCATTTATGTAAAACACTGCACATTGAAAACAGACAGTCACACATACAAGCCAGGTATGTTATGGACCCTTCCTTCCCCTATGAAGAAGCATCTGTCGAACCTCTGGGTGAGCAGGGCCTTCCACTGGAGTGTTAGGGCTCTGCAGTCTGTTGTGTGCAATTGGCCATGTGCCATCTTCCTGGACCCAGGCACCGTGTAAGACTTGAAAGATCTCCCTCTGTATCGCAGGTGCTCTAGTCCTTTGGGTCCCTGAGGTTAGCACCCAGACTTTGGGGTAGGGGGCTTTTCAGAATGGTTGGAGTACGAATTTAGGGCCATTTCAAAAGGAGATTACCATGTAAATTACAATTATGAAATTATAATTAGCTAACATGCTAAGAGACAAATTCAAAGGCACATTAAACTCTCTGTCACCTCCAAGTTGTCCTTGGCACTCAATCCAAGAGGGGAAGGCACGCTAAGGGGGTGAGATGCTGGGGTTTCTGAGTGGCCTTGGGGGTTCAGGGATTGGGAAGGAATTCTCCCACCCTCTTTGCTTGGCTTTAGGTGGTGGATTCTTATGCCACCAGGGGGCAGTGCCTCCACATGCACCTGGACCCTGTGCTCCTGTGCCCAAGAAGCCCCACCAGGGTCCGTTGATAACTAGACAGAAATCTGGCCTCCATAGCCTGAGGCCCTGTGGCAAGCCAGTGCCTACACTACTGTAGCTTTGCTGACTTCTGAGTGCTCCTCACAATCCAGCCACCCTGTAGGGAGGCTTGTCCATGGTGGAGACTGACACCAAAAGAAGGGAGAAACTTGCTCGAGGTAAAATCTTGAGGTCATAGTGAGATAAGATTGTCAGATAGAATACAGGACATGCAGCTAAATTTCAATGTTAGATCAACCCGTGAATCATTTTTTTAGTGTAAGTATGTCCCAAAGGTTAGTGTACAAGAGAGAATACTTACACTACAAATGTAGTATAAGTACAGATGTGTTGTTTATCTGAAATTTAAATGTACTTCGTATCTGTATTTTCATTTGCTCAATCTGGCAACCTTGGCTGGGCTTCCCAGGCTCCTGAATCCCACTAAGCTGAGCACACTCAGCAGTTTCTCTGCTCCCAAGGTGGCCCTCCAGAAAGCTCAAATTTCATCGCAGCTGCTCCACTAGATCTGGGAAGGGCTTCTTTGGGGCCTCCAGGAATGCAGGCAGGGCCTATATCAGCTCTGCTTCCCAAGAGCTCAGCCCCAGCGCTGGACAGGTGAGGTGGGGGCAGGGGACAGGCAGCCTCAGACCATGCTGCCCTGTCTCAGCTAGTTCTGACTCCTTCCTTTCCACTCCCTCTCCTTCCCTCCTTCCTTCCTTCCTTCCTTCCTTCCTCCCTTCCTTCCTTCCTTCCTTCCTTCCTTCCTTCCTTCCTTCCTTCTTTCCTCCCTTCCTCTTTTCCTCCTTCCTTCCTCCTCTTCCTCCCACCTGGCCCAGGGGCTCTGAGGGAAGAAGAGGCTATTTCTAAAAGGAACCTTTTATAAACCTGTCCTGATTCCTTTCACAAATAGCTTCCTATTCCCCCAGGGGCTCTGGGGTCGTTTCCTAGAATGAAGGGTTCACATAGGTCGTTGTAGCAATCAGTGTTTTCCAGAGAAACAGAACTGATAGGAGGTATATATGTATGTAGGTATGTATCTGCATATGCACAAGTCTATATAAATTTATTTTAAGAAATTAACTTATGCGATTGTGGGGCTGACAAGTCTGAAATGTGCAGGGCAGCCTGGCAGGCTGGCAACTCAAAGAAGAGTTGATACTGCAGTCCTGGGGTAGAATTACCCCTACTTTGGGAAACCTCAGTCTTTGCTCTTCAGGCCTCTCAGCTGATTGTGTGAGGCCAACCCACATGATTGAGGATGTGTCTCTACTTCAAGTCCACTGGTTGTAGATGCCAACCACAGCTACAAAATGCCTCCACAGCAACACCTAGACTAGTGTTTGAAGGAGTCACTGGGGACTAGAACCTGGTCAGGTGACACATAAACCTGACCATCACAGTGGTCTAATCAGTAGGGAAGCTGAGGGAGAATTGGGACTTAAAAGGTGCAAGGCCTGAGGCCGCTGGGAGTTCTAGTGGCTGCAGTCAGGTCCCACCTCTCTTACCCTTCTCTCCCTTTGTTCTCATGGCTCCTGCCTAGTCTGACCTACAAAAAGGCTACCTCCCATGTCTGGGGACTCTGGATGGGGGAGGTAGGATATGCTCTCCAGAGAGTCCCTTCTGAAGGTCTGGTATGGCCTGGATTGCTAGGACCTAGCTCTGCTGTAGCCACTGCCTGGCTCTTGGACCCTGTGCAAATCCCTGTTTCTTCACAGAAATGATGGAGGGTGGACCCCACCCTTCCCCCCATGGGCTAAATATGGAGATTCACGAGCCAGAGCAGTTCTCACAGTCAAAGGCACGGAATTGTATCTCTTCTCTTAAGTTGCTTACAGAGTAGCAGAGGAGAAGGCCACAGACCTAGCCAACAAGATACAATAGAAACAGAAAGTGCTGAGTCCAAGGCCTCAGCCTAGAGAGGGAGTCTTGCTCCACCCCCAGGTCTGACTATATCTTCCTTGAGCTTCTGTTCCAGGAAGAGGTGATTTTCTGAGCGTGACTCCTCTGTTCCTGGCACCCTGTACATCCTTAGCCATAGCTTACAAGTGAACAGCTGGTTGTGATGGCAGGAGGCCCTCCCAACACCAAGGCAGAGATGGAAATGTCCCTGACAGAAGAACTGAATCATGGACGCCAAGGGCAAAACCAAGAGCACCTGGTGATAGCGGGTGAGGATCCCCTAAAATACCCCTAGGCTACAGCCAACTGTGTAGATACGTGTCTGTACCTGTGCATGTGTGTGTTGGGAAAGGTGCATGTGTGCATGGAAGTGTTTGCACATCTGTGTATTGGGCGGGCTTTGAGGATTTGTGGGTTGATGGTAAGGGATCTAGGAGAAAAGGGATAGATGATGTGAGCATTTTGCCCTGGGAGGGAGGAGGATGGGAACAACATGCGTGGTCCCTCTGTCTTCCCCGTGTCCAAGCCACCACAGTGTCTGTTGCAAAATACTCAGAGGGCTCAAATTATGAGACCAGAGATCAATTCTCTCTCCCAACCCTCGAATTCATTTTCCTGCCATTTGGAGGAAAATCCAAACTCCATGATCTATAAGGTTGTATCAGCTTCCTCAAAACATTTCATGCTATGATATAGGCAGAAAATACCATTTCTATAGCACACAAAGGGATCCAGATCACATTGCATTTATGTTTGTTCTTACAACGCTCCATGCCTGCTTCTTCCCCAAAGACCTTGCATTTGCTGTTTCCTCTGTCTGGAATGCTCTTTCCCTCAATTTCCCAGGGCTGGGTCCTTTATTTCTTTCAGGTGTCTGCCTCAATTGTTGACTCCTACTTTTCTAGGAGGAGCCCTTTCCTTACACTGTGTTACCCTGTTTTGATCATTTATGGAGCCTGCATCTCTCTGTCTGCATTTGCAAGGATAGACCTTCTGTTTTATACCTGTCATTCACCCTTATACACAAACAGATGGTCAGTTCCTTGATAGCTGGAATCTTGTTCTTGGTCATTGCTCTCTAGGTTACTGGAGAGTAACCTAGTCTCGAGCTGAGCCCTCAGGAAATTCTTGTTTAACTTTTGAACAGATGAACAAACTGAGACCTGGGATCAGCTGGTGGACAGTGGTTAATGGGTGCTGAGTAATTCCCAAGAAAGCTGGGGACTCTGTCTTCTTTTTGGTGTGTTTTGTGCCCAAGAAGCCCTGGTACAACTTCTATGGGTGCTCCTGGGGTCTCTGTTCTTCTCTCTAGAAATGATGGAGCATGGATCTCGGTCCCTGGGTGCCTCCCAGAAGAGGCAGAAGTTGGAACAAAAAGCTGCTGGCTCTGCTTCAGCCAAACGAGTTTGGAATATGACTGCCACCCGATCCAAGAAAATGGTACTGCATGGGGTCCTCAGCACATGGTGGCCAGGTTGGGGTTGGGAGTACTGGTTGTAGGGGCTGTAGCCTGACCAGGTCAGGCAGGGCTAGACATTGACTTGTGAGGAGGAGGAAGCTCCTGTCTTCCAAGCTGGCAAATGAGGACAGAAAGGCCAGGGTCATCCTTTCCTATGCTTGGGATGCAACCTTGGGAGTTCAGAATGCCTGAAACAAATATTGCATGGGGAGTACATAAATATTTCACTCTGTAAATCCATTGTGTGAAATAACGCTTTCCTGTATTTAAAATTGTGTGTGTGGTGCGTGTGTGTGTGTATACACACAATAACTCAGGTGAGGCTCCTATGCTTTCTGGCTGTTAAAAAATCCAGTCAAGTGGCCTGGCATGGAGGCTCATGCCTGTAATCTCAGCACTCTGGCAGGAAGAGGTGGGCGGATCACTTGAGGCCAGGAGTTGGAGAACAGTCTGGCCAGCATGGTGAAACCCTGTCTCTACTAAAAATACAAAAATTAGCT
>NC_045445.1:2917281-2989038 GCF_002776525.5 Piliocolobus tephrosceles | reverse complement strand
TTGTAGCCAGTCCTTTTAAGCTACATTCGATATGGGTGAAGGAATGTTCTAGAACAAATAGTGGCTATACTGTTGCAAATGATATTGGGAAAACACAGTCATTTTGGAGGGGAAGGGAAGCCTGACTATTCTAGAGAATTAAGTGAGTCCCACAGTTCTGTAGCCAATCATTTTAGCTAGCTAAATTCACTGTGGGTAAGGGAAAGTTTTACAAAAATTGTTGTTATGCTGTTGCAAAGGCTGCTGGGAAAAGGCAACAAGATTGGAGAGGGAGGGAGGTCTGACTGCTCCAGGAAATCATGTGAGTCCCACAGTTCTGTAGCCAATTCTTTAAGCTACATTCATTGTGGGTGTTGAATCTTCTAGAAAAATGCTGGCCACATTGTTGCAAAGGATACTGAGCCATTTTGCAGAGGAGGGAGACCTGACTGTTTTAGGGAATCATTAATCCTATCATTGTGTAGCCAGTGTTTTTCACCACATTCAGGTGGATGAGGGAAAGCGTTAGAAAATGGTGGTTTTACTGTTACCACAGTAAAGTTTGAAAGTTATTGGGGGGGCAATAAGGTTGGAGAGGGAGGGAGACTTGATTGCTGAAATGATTTATTGGGTAGCCCCAGTGAAGAATGAGAAAAAAAGCTTGCAGGTTAGAGATTTCCTGGGAATAAAAATAATTCAAATATTGAGTTGGCTTTTTGTGTCCAAAGACAGAAGCCAAATCAAGTTGCTCCAGGAAGTCAGGCTCCTGCAAGCCACCAACGTCCCTGAGGCTAGAGGATATATAATCTCTGGTTTAATTAAAGTTGACTATGAGGGCTAGAGGTAGACTGAAAATATAGACATTATATTGAATTTATAAATTAAATTTAGAAATTTAGAATGAGGAAATCTAATTTATTCTATTCATTCATTCATTCATTCCTTTATTTTTGAATAAAACAATTAATGCAACTGTCTCTAGGAGAATCATAATACGCAAAGGTGAGAAAAGTTAATAACGCTATCCTGCTGACTTGGAAAAAAAGTAGTGTGCCTTTAAAACTACATGGAAATAAAAATGACATTTTTTGAAATGATTAACAGAGAGAAGTTGGGACTTGGTGTGTTAACAACAAACTATGTTATCTGAAACAAACAAAATCCAGCCATCAGCCATTCATCCTTATTTTTTGCCTTCAAATCTCTCAAATTTTTCTTTGTCCTTCTGATTCCAATTTATAGGAAAATCAAGCAATGGTCTGAAAATTTTTCTAAGAGACACCGTTGATCAAATTCTAGTTATGGGGTCCCTCTAATTCCCATTATCTTTTTAAAGCAATTTTTGAAGTATCTTAAGAAAATAAAATATTGTGACCATGAACTACTGTTCATAAAAATGTTGCACCAATATCTGTGTGCTCCTCTTGAGAGAGATTAGTTTTGCATTATTGCAACAAACAGAGTGCAGTGGCAAAGTTCCTATGAAAATCCTTTACACAGAAATCGATCCACCTTCAGTTTGATGTTGTTACTTCAGAACAGAAGAGGGCTGCAGATCTTTCTGAGGTGACAAGTGAGCCTTGGTTGTCTATTTTTTTGTAAGAATGAGGCAAATAGAAGAGCTAACCCAGGACTCTGCACGCCTCGGTCAGGCCTTTCAAATGGCAGGCTCTACTTCAGCAGGGTAAGCAGGTAAGGAACTGGCTGTCACGTGGGGCACCCTGAACCCTGCCAGAATGAAGAGGGTTTTATTTTGTGTCACTTTCACCCCAGCTTTCTTATTCATTTGATTCAGGTTTTGGCTTGGGGGTAAGTGCCTGGCTGCCAGCCAAGAGTGAGAAGTGTGGATGACTGCTTCATACACAGATCATTAGTTAAAGGCCCTGTTTTCCTCCCTCCTCTCCTTTCTTGTGATATGCCGCCATTGTCCTTGCAGGTCTAAGTCCTCTCTGGATGCTGCTGTCGGGGGCCTCCCTTGTCAGCTGAGTCGCATCTGCTTTCCATCCACACTGAGGCCTAGTTCCTCCATGGACACTTCCTGGATTCCAGAATTCTATTGAATCCTTTCATTAGCTGATGCCTCTCGTGTTGTCTTCCTTCTTATGGGTTTATACTGTTTTATTATCTTCAGTGGCACTTAGTGGAGCCTTAACAGGAACGAGTGTTAAATATGAGAGACATCATAGTGTAATGGTTAAGAGTATAACCTCTGGACTGAAAAGTCCTGGGTTCAAATTACTGCTCTGCTACTTACTAGCTGTGTGACTTGGACAAGTTTATTAACCTCTCTGTGTTTCAGTTTCCCCTACTTTCAAAATGGGATGTTAATGATACCATTTCACAGGGTTGTGATGAGGAATCAATCACTTAGTATTGGTAAGGGCTTAGAGGATGGCATGGTCCCTGGCATGTGGTGTGTGTTAAATAAGCAGCTTGTGAAATATTTCATCTTGAACTGGAAACCTAGAACTATGGTTTGAGCCCAGGCAGGTCTGGCACCAAAAGCCATGCTCTGTTCCTCTATCCTCCACTGACTCTTCAAAGGCATCAGATAGCCCTGGCCCAAGGGCTCTGGGGCAGAGATGTACACACTAGGGAGTTGTTGGCAGATGGATGAAAATGAAAGCCACAGGGATGGCTGGCTGGGCTTACCCAGAGGAGTTGGTGGTTTCCCAGTAGCCAGGGTTCTAGCCTTAGCCCTGACATTTACCATGCATCCTTGGGAAGTAAAGGCACCTCGCCAGACCTCAATGGCCTGGGCTGCCAATCAAGGTTTTACGTTCTCCTTCAGTAGGTTGCTCAGCCTCTCAGCTAATACCTGCATGTGAAAGTTCTTGCAGAGGACAGAGACCCCTGTCACTGCTCTTCTTTTGCCACAGCCTGCCTGGATGACCAAAAGCATGGTGCAGGTGGGGTGGTGGCCAGCAGCCTGTGTGGAGTTCCCAAGCTTTCCTAGAGGCCTGAAGCTGCCAGCCCTTGATTCCAGAGACCAGGCACCATGTGACTCCCCATGTGGTGCACCATTGGTTCTGGGCAAACTGGGGAAGCCACTCACGTGGGGCTGGGCAGGCTACTTTACTGATCATTCCTTTCTTCAGGGGTCCCAGCTGCCAATGCCCAGAATGCTGAGAGAATCAGGCCATGGGGATACCCATCTCCAGGAGTACCCTGGCAATTTCCAAGGCATGCGTTTCCGTTATGATCGGTAAGAGCTGAGGGTCTGTGGGCCCTGGCTGCTCAGACAGGGCCCAGAGTGGGGCAGAGGGGCTGGTGAGCAGCTTGGCCAGGACGGAGTCATGAGGGCCTGGAATGCCTCCCTGTCAGAGACCATGAGCACCCTGGCTCCCTGCCCATTTGGGGCATCCCAGTGCTCTGTGGGCTAGCTGAGTTGGGCTGGGCTGGGCTGGGCCAGGCTGGCTCAGGCTAGCTCAGGCTGACTCCCAGTCCTCAAGGCCCTAGGCCCTCTTTACCATGGGAGAGGACTGGGGGCTCACAGAGTCACTGTCCAAGAAGATCCCGACCTTACCTGCTTGACCTCACTGCCTTCTTGTGCTCACTGCCAGGTCCTGCCGGGGACCACCAGCAGCTTTGACCCTCTGTCTTTTTTCTCTCCCAGCAACCCAGGGACAGATGCAGTGGCACAGACTAGCCTGGAAGAGCTCAATGTACTGGAGATGGAAGTCATGAGAAGACAGGTGAGGAGGGACCCAATTGGTGGGTGCAAGCTGAATCACAATGCCTTGGAGTAGTCAGGGCTCAACAGCTGGGGTCTTGTAGCCCCTTACAGTCATCTTTCCCTTTAGCGCTGGAGGTGGGGCAGATTCCCTTCCTTTTCCTCCTCATCCCCATGGCTCTGACCCAGATAGATGTCCAATCTCAAACCTACTGCTGTCCCTGAGATGCTGGCAGGGAATAGAGGCAGATCAAAGGTGGAGGGAGAGGGGACATACAAGGATAAGTGTTCTATGTCCAGAGAGAGTGTGATACCCAACGGTCTGAGAGAGGGGTGGCCTTTGTTCAAATCAAACCCAGACCTTCTCAGGAGGAGACCCTTCCTTCCTTGGCTTCCCGGCGCAGCTGGAATGGGCTGGCCTCTTCCAGAGAATGGAAGTGAGCATTAAGGGAGAAGGCAGAAGTAGGGCCTGCAGAGGCAGCAGCCAAGTCTTTGGTCTGGCGGACCTGGCCCAGCCCCCTGCTTCTCACTGGGGCACTCCCCGCTCCACCGCCAAAGGGCAATCAAGCCCCTTCTTGCTTTAACTTTATGCTTTTCCGATGGCTGAGCTGTGGGCTTCTGGAGAAGAGCCTCGCTCAGCAGTCCTGCCTTTGGCTCCTCTGCAGCTATTTGCAGTCAACCGGCGTCTGCGCGCCCTGGAGGACCAGGGCGCCACCTGGCGCCAGAGGGAGACCCTGATCATCGCCGTGCTGGTGTCAGCCTGCATTGCCAACCTGTGGCTGTGGATGAACCAGTGATCGCCCCGGCGCGGCCTCCGTATTGGAGCCCTCCCTGCTTCCCCTTCTTTCTTTCCTCTTTCCCCGGGCCGCCATTGCCCATCCCCCTTTTATCACCCAACAGCCCTCAGGCAGCGTCAGGGTCATTTTCAACACTGGTTAGGCCTCCTACCTGGGGAGGCCAGGTCACTGCATTGTGAGGTCCTGGCTGCTGCGAAGGTGGAGGAGGACTGCATGGGCTGAGATGCCACCCTTTGAAGGGTGAAGAGCATGGCGGCATCTGGACGCCACAGTAATACCTAGTGGCAACCTTGCCTTCCTGGCCTCAGCGGCCCTTCTGTTCCATCCTCTGTGGGCAGGGGTGTGGCTTTGTTTTCCTCCCTTGTTTGCTTCCACCTCGTGCACAGCGCTCTGCGCAAACATCATGCTCAATAAAAGTTCCGCCATAGCAGCAAAACTCTGTGGCTGAGGTTCTTGTGTCCAGCACTCATTTGGGGCAACAGTGGGATTGGGGTGCACTGAGGAACAACAGCTCCTCTTCACAAAGACCTTGTGGCTGGGACTGAGCCTCTGCCATTGCCCCAGGGGCCCTGGTTTCCTCCTCCCTTTCACCTTCCCCGCCTCACTGTCCCCAGCCCCAGCTTTGCAAAGTTCTTCCTGTTGGGCTCATGCAAATGGGTGCTTGTGGGTGTGTGGTTCTGGGAGCATGTCTGGACTGTGTTGCAGGGATGCAATCAGAGGAAATCTCCTGAAAGGGACCAGAAACATTCTCATTTGCACAAGAGGAAATTGAATTCCAGAGGGAGGAAACATGTACCTGGGTCATCCAGCGAGACAGGGCCTCGGTGTGAGTTCTCTGGTGTGAGTTTTGCTGAGTCCTACGCTAGGGTTTGACCTGCCTCCTGCAGACAGACTCACTGGAGATGAGGTCCTGCCTCAGCTCTGCAGGCTGAACAGGAGCTACACATACCCCGCACCCTACCCACCACACACTGTGGGTCCACAGCCCATGAAGCACACCTCAGGCAGGGTGAATAGCCGGGTCGTCCAGTGGGGCTGAGCCTGAGAGGTGGAGAATGTTGCCTGCCACATGGGGGCCTGACCACAGTGCAGATGTGCCTGGCTGCAGGAGGCCTACGGAAGAGCTGCAACCCCTTTCCCTGGGACCAAGGGATCAACACACATGTCTCTGACCCAGAACTTTCCACTGGCTTTAGTTGCTAAGTGCACCTTCCCTAATCCCCCAAATCTGTCAAGGATTCTCCATCTATAAAGATTGGGGAGTGTGTTAGTCACTAGGTATGAAATGAATGTGTGTGCCTGTGTATGTGAGAGAGAGACAGTGAAGAGACAGGGAGAGGAGGAGGGGCGAGGAGAGAAGAAAGGATGGAGGAAGGGAGAGGCAGAGAGAGAGATAAAGTCAGAGACACAGAGTGGCAGAGGGAGGGAAGTTAGAGTAGAGGGAGAGAGAGAGAAGACTGAGTCCCAGAGCCTGCTCTGCCCCTGCTCCCCCTCTTTCTCTCTGGTCCTCATGGGCTCCTACACAATGACAGGGTTCTTCCACCCCTGACACTCTACGATTTGCAATACTTGTAAGATGACGATGCAGGGCCTCCTGTCAGCCCTGTGGGACACCAGGCATGTGGCCCCTGGAGCCTGGGCCCTGCTCAAAGCAGAGAAAAGGACACCTAGGAAAGAAACAGTTGGGAGATTCTCTCTCTGGTCCCAGAGCACAGAGGTCATCAAGTGCTACAGGAAGCCCCTCTGCAGAATGGGGAAACAGCAGCACCCAGATATGAGTACTTCTGGCCAGGAGAGCCAAGAGGGCCAAGGAGTACCAGGGGTGTTCCCTGTCCTCTGCAAATGGGCCCTGGGGCCCCAGGAGTCACCCATGGGTTAGATGGAAGACAGGAGGACCTCCTTGCAGGCTGCCCCTCCTCTTCCTTCAGCCTCAGGACAGACCAGGACCCAAGATACAGAGGAATATTAAGGGAACCAGGGAGATGGAGCAGGGGCAGCACGTGCAGCTTCTTGCCGTCAGCCCAGGGCTCCCACTGCCACGAGTCCAGCCTTCACACTGTCTACCCTGGGCTGCCCCTTTCTCCTGCCCCAGTCAGGCCTCACAGGAAGCTCAGAGGAAGAGGAGACTGCAACCGGGAAGGGCTGGGTCTGCCCCTTGGGACCTAAGTGTTTGTGAGCCTGCACAGACATGGACATAGTTGCAGAAAAAGTCTGGCTGAAAATCTGTTGTGAAACAAAGGTTCACCCTTGGGAGCAATTTGGCTGAGTTGCAAACAAACAGCATGGCAGTGCCCTGGAGGAATGTCTCCTGAGCCAGATGAGCTCATAAGGAGCCCTTGACGGGGCCTCCACCCTGCCTTTCTGTGTGACCACTTGGCTGGTTCCCAGCAGGCCTGGGGGCCAGTTCCTAGATGGGCATTCTTGCTCTATCTCTAGAACTCCCTGCCCCACCTAGAAGACCTCAGGAAGCTCCTGAGAGGACCTGGAGTCAGAGCTGCCCAGGCTGGGCCCCTCTGCAATGTTCCTTAAGGGGCATGGGGACCATATTGTGGGGGCTGGCACATCTGTGATTCCTGAGCCCCTGGGAGACCCAAAGAGGCTCAGGGGGCAGAGTGCCAGGAGGCAAGTTGGCACCTCCTGCCTGGCCCTCTGGCTCTGACCCACCTGAAGCATTTGCTCATCTGATTGCATTTCTCTGCCAACCTGTCCTTGCCTTGCCCAACCCCTCCACCCTGAGCCCACCCCTTCCTTCAGCAAGCCATGAACTTCCCCATGGCAAAGCAGGATGCTGTGGGTGAATGAATGAGGGAAGGAACTCATTCTTACTTGGGGGTGGGGAGGGGATTCTCCTGGCATGCTGTTTATCTGTAGTCTGTGAAGCTTCCCAGGGGCTGCCCAGGCTTAGTATTAGAGGGGTACACATCAGTCCTCCACTGGATCAGTAGCTTCTTGAGGGCACAAGGTAACCTGCATTGTCTTCTGCACTCCTGGAACAAGTAAAGGACTGGCAGGATGGCCTCTGATTAGGGCCCCCAGAGATTGATTCTAGCCCTGGTCTTCCCCTCCTGGCCTTTAGGGCGTGCCTTCTGTTGAAAACCTTTCCCTACCAAAGGAAGTCAGTTCTATTCATTGCTTCCTATGGCACATCTACTCTGTGCCATACACGTTGTTTCTTAAAAATGTTTAATTACGCAAGTTGTTCATGAACACATTCTCCCCAAAAAGGCAAACATTCCAGGCCTAGCCAACACAGTCCCTTGCACCCCAAGTGCCAAGTCCCTCCACTGAAGTATTTTCCCATGGTTTGGTTGGTGCGTATCCTTGCAAACTCTCTATGCTGTTCCATGCAGATTATGCGCACCTGTATGTACCCCAGGCTTTGCACGTAGGATGTCATTTAAGCCACTCCTAGCAGCCCCCTGAGGGAGTGGCTTGTCTTCCCAGCTGGCTGCGCAGGTGGGCAAAGCTTTAATCCTCCATTTATGTAGTTTCCTGCCCTGCCAAGTGGGCCCCTGGTCCTCCGCCAGTCCTGGGCAAAAGCTGAAACTCAATATTCCAGTTCTTTTGTCACAGGCTGGCTTCCTGGCAGCTGGTGGAAGGTGGGAAGAGGAAGGTGGGCATGTGAGGAGGGGTACATGAGGGTGCATGGAGGGGACTCTGGTGTACCCAGGAGCAGCCTGAAATCCTGGCTTCTTGGAAAGGAGCCCAAAGCTCACTGCCCCAAGCGTCTTGCCTTGTTTCCCTTCCCTAACCCCAATCCTTCTTGGAGGCCAAGTCCAGGGGACCCGGCAGAGAAGGTATGGATTTTCCCCCTCAGGCCAGCCCTACCCCAGGTACCTCTTCTCTCAGATTTCTCCCTGGCTTGACCTCAGGTCAGGTGGACTGGCTGAGATTGTGCCAAGACCTGGAGGCAAGTACACCAGGGCTGTGAGCTGGTGGGGTTGAATCCCCAGACACAAAGCTCTGAGCATGCTCCGTACGAGGGAGGGCTCCTCAGGGAGCTTGGGAGGGGCTGGCTCCTGGATCTGGGCAGGCAAGCAGCTTCCACAGCCAGGCAGCCTAGCATCCGGCCCTCGCCTGCGAACAGCCTGGGGTATACAGGGCCCACAGACAGGCCAGCTTCTCCAGTGGGCAGGTGATACCCTGGGGCAGCATCTTGAGTTTGCCTTAGCTATGGTTATGAGCTCTTCTCGGCCTCTGCCAGCTTCCCCTGTTGGCCTCAGGCAGGTTGGGGCAGCTTTCTGACCTGGAGGCTGCAGCTAATTTGTCAGGGACTCAAGGGCCCCACTGGCCTGAGGGGCAGGAATGGCAGGAGATCTCTCTTAGCTCCAGATGCTGATGAGTCCCCAGTGGTTTGTGGTTTGTCTCTGACTGGAGGTTGTGCAGAAGGACCAACAGATGCTGACTGGTCAGGAGATCCCCTGCCTCTGAAGCCATCTGATTGGTGAGGAAAGGGGCTGATCTTGGGCTGATACCTTTCTGTGACCACAGGCCAGTTGCCTCCATGGGGGTGCAGAGCTGGAGTCCGTGAAAAGCCCTAGAACCTGGCTTGACATGGGTCTTCATGTGCATGGTCTGCCGAGGGAGCTGAGGAAAGTGGCTGTGTTGGGAAACTTTATCCCTTGTTAAAGCAGTCAAATAAATTATTTGGGGCTCTAGGAGGGTGGAGGCACTGAGTGCCACACAAAGTTTGTCCTGAAGCAGCTGGGACTTTGGCCTTTCCTAGGAGAGTGGCGGGGAAGGTTGCTGGAGAAGATTTGGAGCAGAGGGACTTAGGGCCTGCCAGACAGGCAAGCTTCAGTGGGAGGAAGGGGGGAACCCATGGGCCTTCACTGCCTGCCTGACTCTGAGCATTTCTGGACCCCCCAGCCTCAGAACATGGGCAGTGTTCACTTGGAGCCTATGGGTCTCTGCATATGAGTAGCAGTGGAGGTAGGGGCATGGGTTATGTGGCCTTCTCTCAGGAACCATGCTGGGATTGCAGCCTTTGCTTTTGACTGTTTGAACTGCACCCTGACTTCTTCTGGAGATCCTTAGAGGGGAGCACCCACTTCAGGCCTCTCAGGCTTGGGAGCCATCCACTCTGCCATTTGGGGAAATGCATGCGGGGTGAAGCCCTTGGAGCTTCTGGCTGTGGGAAGATTCTGGAGCCAGGCAACAGGCCTGGGGCAGAGATAGGCTTCCAGGGCTGCTTCAGGCCTGGCACCCCATTTGGGCCCTCCAGCTGAGCTTGCATCCATCTCAGCTTGAGCTCAGAGTGGCAAGTGTAGGCTCCGTCTATGTGAGACTGTGGCCATAGGAGGCAGCTAGTATTGGAGCAGCCTCATCTCTAGACATCCTGCCAGTAGCTGGGTCCCTGGGCCCCTCTTTCTTCATAACTGGGCCCCCTCCAACCGCTCTTTAGTACCACTCATCAGTGACCACCTTCTCCAGAGGGAGGGACACTAGTGCTTGGACTGGACACATGCATGTGGCAGACAGAATATGTATCTGGTTGGTCTGCAGGTGTCATGGTGGCCACAAAACTGCCAAGACCAGCCCTGGCCACACCCCCACTAAGCTCCAACACAAAATGGCCCCATAGGAGATGAGGCCGCAGAGATGGGTCTAGTGACATCCTGAAGGAGTTTGAAAGCCCGAGTGTAGAGTTTGGACTGTATTATTTAGATGATCCTTTCATTCATCCAACAAATACTGGTCATGATCCCTAATCCTGGCATGCAGCAGGGAACAAAAAAATCTGTAGTTCATTGTCAGGATATGATAAATCTATGATACAAATAAAGTCGGGGAAAAGTGAACATGAAACAAGGTAGATTTGGGAGAGTACAGAGCAAGTTCTGGGAATTCATTCATTCATTCATTCATTCGGTCACTTGCCAAATATGTATCAAGCACTTATTACGTGC
Organism: Piliocolobus tephrosceles; assembly: GCF_002776525.5. Lineage (NCBI taxonomy): Eukaryota > Metazoa > Chordata > Mammalia > Primates > Cercopithecidae > Piliocolobus > Piliocolobus tephrosceles. Next base: position 2,978,680 of record NC_045445.1, on the reverse strand, counting down.
TTACCATTGGGCTCAGCTCTGCAGATTAATGACTAAAAAAATTAGATGAGTCCTTGTCACATAAAGTTTATTTCTAGAGTGGGTCTTCTTTCCATGGGTTTTCAGAGGAGCAACAGACAGGACCAGGTGTAGTCCTATGGAACTCACCCTGGTGGTGTGGAAGGTAAAGGAAAGGAAGAGCTGGGATCTGAAGATAGAGAAACAGTGAGACTGTGACAGAGTCTGGGCAAGGCCCAGGGCAGCAGCAGTCAGAATGGATGGAGAAGAAGGTGCTGGAGAGAGATTCCAGCAGAATAATAAATACGATCTGGGGAGCGTGTGTGAGGTATCAAGGATGACTCCTAGGTTTCTGAATTAAGCACATGTGGGGCAAGATGTGCCTTTCTCCGGATAAGGCGCTGGGGACAGAGGAACTGGGGTGGAGGGACAGAAGTTCATGTCAGTTTGAACATAGTCGTTCCAGGGGCCCAGTGTCTTCCTCTAGGAGATGGAGATGGCCCATGGGCACCTGAAGATGTGGAGCTCAGGAGGGTCTTCTCAGTGAGGACAGGAGCATTTAAGGAGATGAGCTACAATCACTAGGATTCAGCCTGTCTTGGGTGGCCTTCTAGGAGGAGCCTCCCCTGGGGTATGGACTGTGTGTGGCTGATGCCAGGTATATTGCCCCAGCCCCATCTTTGTCTGTAAAGAGACGAAGCCTCCCTTGGCAAAGCAGCCCAACCATGGTAAGTTGGGCATAGTGGTGTCCACACTAGATTGTAGCCCCCTGTCAAGGTAGTGATCAACCACGTTGGCCTGCCAAGCCTCTTGGGCAAAGCCCTGCCCCTTATGTATCCTTCTGAAGATTTTATTCATTCAATAAGTAGTTCTCAAGGACCTAGTTCATGAAGCTGCTGTGCTGGAGCCCGAACTCAGGGAGGCTGAAACGGCTCAGACTCAAAGGCCTACTACCTGCCTAGTGAGTGCCGGGCATGCTCTCCACCTCCAGCTCCTGCAGCTCACCTTATCACAGCGGGGCCCCCTCCCACTGTCCCTCCTGAGCCTAGGCACAGGGGTCATGGCAGCTTCAGTTCCACACTCAAAAGTCAGTCCAGGAGCCTGCTGCTTTCAGTGCAGTTCTGACCATACCTCTCTTTTTAGTACTTGTGCACTTCCTGGCTCCTTTTGCCTTCTAAACTGGCCCTGTGACTGAGTGTGCTTTTGGAGCCAAATTGCTTAGGTATGAATCTGTGCAATGGGGACACTACTCTTAGTAGTGTCAACTTTGTCAGGTTGTCATGAGGATTAAATGAATTAACTTATGTCAAGTACTTAGCACAAGGTAGCTGCTCCATGAGTGAGAACCTGCCCCTGAATCACCAGATTCCAGCTTCCTGTCAGGGATACCCACTGCTTCCTCTGGGACTTCGCTATTGCTGCTCACCCACATACCTCCCTGCTTCTCTGCCTGCCTGACCTACTGCCCTGCCCCCCATGATGTCTATGATTCTCCCCTGTACTGTTCTCTGCCTGCCACCCAAGACTTTTAATATTAAAACATAACAGATATTGACTATCTGGGGGACTAGTTTCTAGCTAAGACGTGTAGTATCTCTAGGCTGTCAACCATGAAAAAGATCCCTTCCCAGTATCAGTGGATTGATACTGATATTTTGGCTTGACCTGGTATTAACTTGAACCTGAAACCAAAATGGGCTGGATTTTTGTTGCTGCTGTTGTTTTAAAGTAATATTTTATTTTATTATATAGCCCTATAACCTCTCTTCCCGACTACAGACATCACATACTACAATACAGAATATTGGACACTGTAAAAAATACACAGAGGAAAACAATTTCCCCACACCCTCAGAATTGAGAAATAAAGTCTTGATCTTGTGAGTTTATGTATCTGTGTGTGAATGTATATCACACATGCATGTATGGACTACGTTATTAACATAACAGAACTTTCCATTTTGAAACCTGCTTTCCCCCTGACAAGAAGTAGTCTTTTACAATAGCAATACCATTTTAAGGGCTGCATTGTATTCCACCCTATGGTCTTGGTTCACTCGGTTAATTGATTAATTCATTAAGGTATACGTTACTGTGACTAGTATCCTTGCATGTGTGTTTTTGTGATTTTACTGTTTTTATTTTTTCAATATATTGATTTGTAAGATCTCTGTTTATAAAAAAATCTTTTTCTTTCTCTGTCAACTTTTTTTTCAGTTTATTGTATTCTCTTAAATGTTGGGTTTAATGTGAATTTATGTTCAATGTTTTCTTTCATGGTATTGTCTTTCTAACTCAATATCATATAAAATGTTTCCTACAGTTTCATCATCATAGTTTCATTGTTTACATTAAATTTTTTTGTTGATACATAGAGATTATAAATATGTGGTACACGTGACATTTTGGTGCATGCATACAATGTGTAATAATCAAATCTGGGGATACCCATAATCTCACACATTTATCATTTCTTGTGTTGGGACTATTTCAAATCTTCTCTTTTAGCAGTTTTGAAATATACTATGAATTATTAACCATAGTCTATTTAAAACATTTCTTTTTATTCCCAGTACCTATGCACTTCATTTATTTTTCTTGCTTATTGCACTGGCTAAGAAATCCAGCACAGTACTGTTTAGAAATGGTGACAATTTACTTACTTTTTAAAATTCCTTTTTTAAAATTTTACTTAAAAATTTTTTTTTTTTTTTTTGGAGAGAGAGTCTTATCTTACTCTGTCTCCCAGGCTGGAGTGCAGTGGCGTGATCTCAGTTCACTGCAACCTCCACCTCCCACGTTCAAGTGATTCTCGTGCCTTAGCCTCCCGAGTAGCTGGGATTACAGACGCCTGCCACCACGCCCAGCTAATTTTTGTATTTTTAGTAGAGATGGGGTTTTGCCACGTTGGCCAGGCTGGTCTCGAACTGCTGGCCTCAAGTGATCCACTTGCCCCAGCCTCCCAAAGTGCTGAGATTGGAGGCGTGAGCCACCATGCCCTACCTAAAATTCCTAATCCCACGAAAAAAGAAAACAATTTCTTAATATTGAAATAGATGATTATAATGTATATATAATATATATTTATATTTATATATTATATGTATTTCTATGTATATATTAGGAATAGAAAGAAGGTCCTTTCTATTTCTGATTTCATAAGATATTTAAAAAGTAAATAGGTTCTGAATTTTGCTCAATATTTTTTCTATACCAATTGAGGTGATGTAATTTTTTCTCTTTTAACTAGATCAAGTATTCTAATTATATTGATCGAATCATTTAAGTCCTTATTGAGCTTCTTCTGCTTTTCTGTCAAGGATGGGCTGGGCTGTATAAGAAGCTGGGACATGTGGTTACTTGGAGAAACCGGTTTCATAAGCCACTCCCTCACCAATCCCACTCCCCAGGAAGACCCCCTGCATCTGTTCTCCCCTGCTCACTGCTTCAGGCTCAGCACTTCCCTTTTCTGAGCGCTGTCTTCCGAGATTCCTCAGAACTTCACCAAGATCTAGCCTTTATGTCTTTTTCCCTCTCTCTCTCCCTCTCTTCCTTCTTTCCACCAACATATATGCAATGCTTTTCAGGAGCTAGCCTCAGTGCGGTGCAGGAATGTAATGGACAAGAACACAGACACTGATGCCTGCCCTCAGGCAGTACATACTCTAGTGCAGGCAGTATTGGCAAGAAGGGTGGCATAGTCTGAACACAGGCTTCACCCCAGGACCTGAGAAACTTGGCAGAAAGCTGTGGACAGGGAGAAGGAGCCTGGGCATGCTCTTCAGGGAGAATTTAGAACGCCAAGCCACCCTGGAAGCCAGCAGTTGAGGGTCTGAAGGCCCAGTCAGTCACAAATGTCTATCTGTCAAAGTGCTGATGGTGGCGATGAATAGTGTGACTTGAGGCAAGATGAGCTGCAGCTTTCCAAGGGCACCCAGAGAGTAATGTCCAGTTGGAAGTTGGAAGGAAAGCTTGAAGCTTAGCAGAGAGGTCTTGTTGTCACCTGTACCTTTGTTAGTGGATATTAGATGCCATCCACACTTTTGTGATTCAGTGCATAATGCGTCTTCTTTCTCGTGCAACTGTTACGATTTCCCTATTATCAGTGGATGTGGGCACTTTGATACTCATATGCCTTGGTGTAGTTTCCACTGACGCTTTGCTTTTTATTGTTGCTGTTGCTGCTATTGTTGTTTTCTGATTGTCTTTTCTTTCTGTGCTACACTGTGGATAGTTTCGTTGTCTAAATAAATACTGTAAATTCATTTTACAATCAGTTTGTCTGTACGTGCACTAATTCCTTCTTCTGCAATATCTGATCTTCTGTGAATCCCACATAGTGTAATTTTCATCTCAAAAATTGTAGTTTTCATCTTTAGAAATTTGAGTTGGGTCTTTTTATATATTTCATGGCCCTACTTAACTTTTTGAACATATAGAATACAGTCGTATTAGCTGTTTTCATATTCTTGTGTACTAATTGTACATCTGTGTCAATTATGGGTTTATTTCAATTGATAAATTGTTGCCTCCTCATTATTGAGAATTCATTTGCATGGCTGATAATTTCTGAGTGGATGCCACATTGTGATTTTTACTTTGTTGGGTGCTGTGCGGTTTTGTACTTCTAAAAACATTCTTGAACCTTGTTCTGGTGTGAAGTTAAGTTAATGGAAAGAGTTTGATCCTTTTGGGTTTTGCTTTTAAGATTTTTCAGTAGGACTAGAACCATGCTTAGTGAAAGGAACAGTTATTCCTCATGAGTGAGGCAAGCCCCTTCTAGGTACTCTACCCAATAGCCCATGAACCACTAGGTTTCCAGTTTGACTGGTGGCATGAGACACTATTCCAGGCTATGTGTGAGAGCTGGGAACTGTAATGTCTAATTTGGGGGGATGGTTCTTTCCTAAGTCGTGGATAACCACCTCATTGGTGTATGCAAATAAGCACTTGGATGGATACTTGGGAAAGACTCTTTGCAGGTCTCCAGAGCTCTCTCTGTGCAGCTCTCTCCTCTGCAGTACTCTGTTCTGCAAACTTTAGCTGCTTTGGTCTCCTTTCATTCTCTTCTCTGTCCTTAACCCAGGGAGTCATCCATCAGGTTCCACCTGCATTCTCCTCTGTGCCATGGCCTGGAAACCCTCACAAAGGAGTAATCTGGGGCAGTCACAGGATTCACATTTGGCTCCTGTCTCTTAGGGATGGCTGTCCTTTGTTGCCTAATGTTTATAGTCTTGAAAACTGTTGTGTCGTATATTTTTTATATGTTTGGTTATTTCATTCCGGAGGAAAAATATGATCCCTGTTACCCCATGTTGGCTAAGAGGAAAAGGGTGGCATGTTCCTTTAAAATCAAATAATTGATACAGCAGAATCCTATGCTGTACAATGAAAGTAAAAAGAGAGGGAGTAATGGACTGGGAAAAATGCAGGTACCATGCATAGACTACTCATTTAAAACTTATTCATTGAACACCTACTATGTTCCAGGCACTGAGAAAAGATGGTAGCTTTGATTAACGTGGTAATGGTGGAGATAAAAAGTGATTGGATAAGAGGTATGTTTTTAAGGTAGAGCCCATATGATTTGCATATATGTAGAGTCTATGGGGTATGAGAAAAAGAGGAGTCAAGGATGATGCTAAGGTTTGTGACTGGAGTAACTGGGAGTATGGCTCCCAGTTATATGGCTTTGCCTTTACTGAGATGTAGATGATTATGGAAGGATAAGCTTTTGAGGGGAAGATAACTCACTTTTGGACATACAGAAACTGAGATGCCTATTCAAAATCCAAGTGGTTATGTGAGGGAGGTAAATTACTGTCCATGGGATAGGTTGAACTGGTTTTAAGAGTTTGCAAGTCATCAACATACAGATGTATTTAAAGCCATGAGACTGGAGAAGGAGGTGATGAAGAGAGAAAAGACAAGTCCATTGAAGGACTGAGTTTGGGACACTCCAACATTTAGAGTTGGGGAAGAGGAGGAGGCCTCTTCAAAGAACATTGAGAAGTGGCCAGTGAGGTAGGAGGAGAACGAGGGGAGTAGAATCCATTATTTCAAGAAAGATGGAGTGGATAAACTGTTAGACGCTGCTCAGAAACAGAATAGAACATGAACAGAGAAGTGACTTGCGATAAATTGTGTCCCTATCTGTCTCTTACTCTGGGAGCACCACTGAGATCGAGACTGCCAGACTCTTCTTTCTAAACTCAGCACCCAGCAAAGGGCCCGGCACATAGTAGGTGTCTTGGGTATGTGTATGAGATAGATGAGTGAATGAATGGGCCATGAACTGAAACTTCTAATCTTGGCTATATGACGAACTTGTTCCTTCTCTCTCTGACTTGACTTCTAGAGAAAGGAATTTTCCTCAAAACTCTTTCAATAAACTCCTTGACCAGGCTGGTTTTTCTTTAAAGTCTTGGGCTGGCTGCTCAGCTTGTGGATAAGGAGAAAAGAAGCCTACAACTCCACCTTGACTATGTTTGGACTTTTTATCAAATAATCATGCCTTACTCTAGGCTGTTAAACCACCCTCCTTGAGAATCCCACTGCTCATCTAAGATCTGTTGCCCATCTCTGTTCTCTTTGGTAGGTACATGGTCTGTTGTCTTCCTTGCCAGGCCTTTTCTTGTCCTCACACTTGTTTGGTATCCCCTGTCTCTCTTTGCAGCAGCTATTGCAAATGTTCTGGCCTCCTCCAAAGTGTGCACCTACTGCTGCCTGGTGTCTCTGAAGATGAAAGCCCCCACATCCTTCCCATTTCACTTGGAACACTGGGGTTTTGCAAGAGTGAATCCCTTCAACTGTCTCGTGGCCTGTTTCTCAGCAGCCCCTTCCCATTGTCCTGGATCTGTCTCCTGTCACTTCCTCTGGTACCTGAACCTTCCCATTCCACCCATCTTTCATGGGCTCCAGCCTCAACTGGAGTTGCTCACAAGCACACGTATTTTTATTATCTACTGAATTCCTCCTCAAAACCTTTAAGCTTGCTTTATTATCTTCTTGACATAGAATAATAACAGCAACAGCAAGACAGAGAACCTTTGTCAGCCACACACCCTCCTCCAGTTCCCACTCTATCTTTCTTCTTTTTCTTGGTCAGTCTCTTAGAAAGACTGAGCTATGTGCTCTATCTCTTGTCTGTCCCCTCCTACTCCTCGCTTGAAACTTTGTGAAACAAGCTCTCTTTCACCACGACTCCTTGACGCTACTCTTGATAAGGTCCCCAGAGAGGCCCCTATTGTTCCACCCAGTGCCCGCTCCAGCTCTCATCTTAAGGGCAAGGAGTATCTGGCACAGAGCACTTATCTTCCTGATATGGGAGGGGGGCATTGGCCTTGCAGACAGCTCCCTTCCTGAAAGTCTGCCTTCCCTGGGAACTCCCTCATGTTTCTCATACTCCCAGCCTCATTCCCCTTCACTCACTCAGCCCCTCAGCTATCTTTCATGGTTGCAGTTCCCCAGAGCTCCATCCTTAGCTTTTTTCTCTGCTGTCATGATATGGGGATAGATACATCTCCCTGAGAGCTTTACCTGCAATGTAAACTCTGGTGCTCATGTGCCCCCTCCAGTCCAGACCCCAGTGAACGCTGGGCCATCTGGAGTCCACTGCAGCAGGCCTGGAGAGCCATATTGAAGGCTTGAGACCAGTCCAGGGCCTTGGGGATGGAGGGCAATGGGTGGACAGAACTTTGATGCTTTTTGTGGGGGCAATCAACTCAGGACAGAGGCTGCTTGGATGTGATAAAGGAAACAAGGAGTTATGGTTGACACCAGGCTTCCAGCTTGAGAGGCTGGGAAGAGGGCAGGCCCCTTTCAGAGGTGGGTAACTTTGAGGAGGAGCTGATTTGACGCGATGGTATCTGGAGCCTTGGGACTTGAGGTTTCCTGGAGAGGGTGTATACATGAGACCCACCAGTCCAACTGCCTTGTTTCCCGCAAGCAGCCTGAGGGGCAGTTTCTGACAAAGTGGAGGGTATGCAGGCAGTCAGGCTCAGGGACGGGTCTGTTTCCTGGTACAGAAGGAGCAGGGCTCATGGGGTGGGGGGAATCTGTCTTTGTGGCAGAACCTTAGAGAGGATGTGAACATATGCTCTGCCCCCAGCACTGGCCTGGCCCTGGATTACAGCCCTTTTGATCTGCCAGCTTCAGCTTCAACACCAGCTTTTCCAGGAGGCCAGCCCTGAAACTCTGGTGCGAATGGCTCTGGCTTTGTTTGTGTTGCCTGGAACTTTTTGTCTCCATGGTCTGCTGTCTCCAGGGTCCAAGCAGGGACTCAGTGATGCTGGTTCCTTTCCCTCAAGTGCCCTCATTACTATCTTGGTGCCATAGTCCCACAGAGAGCAGCAGATGAGCATCTCTGAGGTTGTTTGACATGCCTGCCATTGCCATGGTGATAGCTTCAGAGGCTGGAACAAGCTTGGGCTGGGATTGAGGGAGCTCCCGGAACAGCTTCCGGACTGTGTGGGTCCAGCAGCATAGGCTGTGGGAAATCTGGGGGTCATGCTGACCATTTCTGGCCACACCTGGTAGGGCATGCCAACCAGCCCTGGCAGGGAAGAACTCCTCCAAGTATCTCCTGACTCTGTGGCAAGAGACACTGTGGGACACAATCTCCTGTCCCTCCTCTAGATTGCTACCTCCTGGGCTATTCCTTCTCCATCTGTTTTGTGGGCACCTCATCCTCTGCTCAACTCTTAAATATGGGGGTTCTCCACAACTCTGCTCCAGACCCTCACTTTGTCTCCTCTTTCTTTGTGATCCCATCCACTCTCTCCATTGCTCCCCACATGCACTCCTTCTCTGAGTCCCATCCATTCTCCTTCCTAGATAGTTACGCACTCTGCCTTCTTGTCTTGGGCTCCATCGGTACCGTTGTCCAGCCTCCTCCCTGCCCCAACCTTCACTCTTGCTCTCCCTCTGATGTAGGCTCCACAGAGCAGCCAGAGGGATTTTTCTGGCAAAGAACACTGCCCTTGTCCCTCTCCTGCTCTGCACAGAGGAGAGAGCCCTCACTATCAAACTATCAAAGCAAAAACAAAACAAAATGAACAAAAACTGTTTAAGCCATCTCCCTGTGCCTTCGCTTTGCAGATGTCTGGCACATGCTTAAGTTGCCGAGCAGTTCCAAGGCAGCCACTGCCCCAAAGCCCTGGCCCAAGGGAGGAGGTATAGTCTCCCTGGCCCAGAGCAGCTGCTCTCTACCCCACACCTCCCCAAGCCACCCAGATTTCTGGTTCTCCTCACTGGAGACCACCTCAGAGCTTATGCTCCTTAGGGAAGAGGGAAGCTATTCTGGGTCAGGGAGATGCACTTCCTCCCTTGGGCCAGGGCTTTGGGGCAGTGGCTGCCTTGGAGATGCTTGGCAGCTTACGTATGTGCCAGACATCTGCAAAGTGAAGGCACAGGAAGATGGCTTAAACAGTTTTTGTTTGTTATGTTTTGTTTTAGCTTTGATAGTTTGTATGTAAAAAAAAAAAAAAAAATACTGGGGTAAAATAGAAAAGCAAACACTTTTTGTAGTTTAGCACTGTTTCCATTTGCAATTACATATTAGGGTTGGGGGAGTACCCTCATTTTCTTGGCCCCTGGCGCCTGGCACTTAGGGAATGCTGTATCCCACTACCCTGACTGTCATAGCAGTGCCTGAGGGTGCTGAGGTTGGCGAGGTGGGCCTGGGTTCTAATCCATCCTGTTCGCTTGCCACTCTCCCACTCTCTGTGGGTGTCAGGGTCCTCTGTGACCTTCTTCTTGGCCCTCTTCCTGGCAGATAAGTGCTCTGGTTGTACATGGAGGATGACTGAAAAAGCCAATGGCGTGAAGAGCTCCCCAGCCAATAATCACAACCATCATGCACCCTCTGCCATCAAGGCCAATGGCAAAGATGACCACAGGACAAGCAGCAGGTGAGTCTGCATGGTATCAGGGAGGGTACAGAGGCTGCTACTTCTTCCCAGCTCTGCCTCATTGTCACAGAGCAAGCAATCTTTGTCTCCAGGACAGCCGCTAAAAAGAACATGGGATTTCTAAGCATGATGCAGGAGGGGAGACAAGTCATGCCCTGATAACCCTGGGTCAACCCTGCTCTTTTTCCCGCAGGCCACACTCTGCAGCTGACAATGACACCTCCTCAGAACTGCAGAGGCTGGCAGACGTGGATGCCCCACAGCGGGGAAGGGGTGGCTTCCGCAGGTGGGTCCCACCACTACCCTGCTGCTTCCCTTTCTTACTCATGGGGCCTGTCAGGGTGGCTACCACCGCCCTCCTCTTCCCAGTCCCACTAGTCCTGTCCACCAAGACCTCCAGGGAGCACTGTCGGTGGTAGCAAAACGTAATTATTTCCTCATGAGGCCTGGGCAAACCCCAAGGCAGGCAAGCTCAGAGGGGCCAGAAGACGCCTCCCTTCACATTTGGCTGTCTCAGCATCAGAGAGCGATACCCTTCCCAGTAGAGAGGACTAGGTAGAGGACCCAAGGCCTCTCTATCCCAGAGTCAGAGGCTCCATAGGGAAAGCAGGAAGCTCAGGGCAAGGTTTACTCCTGACAGTTCCTGCCTTAACACAATCTCCATCTTGTCCTGAAGACCTCCTCTTTGCTCTTCTCACCCTCAACTGAGATGGCACTTCCTATAGGAAGTCTTCCCAGGAGAGCTGTCTTCCCCTGGACTGCATTCAGGGTCATGCCTGAGCCCCAGCCCCCTGCCCTAAGTACTGGCCTCTACCGCAGCTCTTAGTACATGGGAAATCATGGTCTGGCCTGTTTGTAGGTTTCATTGTCCTTCTTTCATCTTCCTCAGCAGACAGTGAGCTCGTGGGGACAGGTGCTCTCTGAACAGCATGAGTCTTGGCTCTGGCCAATGCTCCTTTTTTCTCACCTCTAGGATAGTTCGCCTGGTGGGGATCATCAGAGAGTGGGCCAACAAGAATTTCCGAGAGGAGGAACCTAGGCCTGACTCATTCCTCGAACGTTTTCGTGGGCCTGAACTCCACACTGTGACCACACAGCAGGGGGATGGCAAAGGCGACAAGGATGGCAAGGACAAAGGCACCAAGTACAGCTGTTCAGCCTGTGGGGCTCAAATGGGCTTCAAGCATGCAATGGAAGAGCTCACTGGGGTTTCCATGCTACTGCCAGGGGCTATGACAAACCCTGCTGTAGTTAGGAGAGTGGTGGGCAAGGGTGACTTGCAATGTTTTCAACTCCAGAATATTTCCATTGTTCCCCCAACAGCCAGTGGCCTACTTGCCGTGAGAACCTCTGGTGTCTTTTCTTGCCTTAGTTGCCTCTTGCCAGATGTCCTCTTGCTGCACGTGAATGTACAGCCCAGTTCCAGTGGCCAGGAAATACTGAGAGGGTGCATTCAGGGAGTGCCCTGGAGGGGATGCCAATCTCAGCTCCACTGTGGGGGAGGAAGTGGGTCTTTGAAGAGATCATGTAGAAGGCTGGAGGAGAAGGGCTGGATGGTGGAGCAGGATAGTGTGGGGAGGGCAGAGAAGGCAGAGTTGGAGGGTCTGTCCTTTGAGGAATGAGAAGACAACTGCAGATGTCTGGCCAAGCTGACATTCCCCACCTCTGGCCAGTAGAGGGAAAGCAGGACGCAATATCCCTTGCCAAAGCAGCACACAACATCTGGGAAAGTGATTTGGAGGCTGGAGGCCAATGACTGAAAAGGGAAGGTGAGGTGGGCAGGAAGCTCGTGGTGCTCACTCACCTGGAGCACCTGTCTTTAGGGAGGGATGTGGGAATAGGCGTAAACCCCAGTTACCATCCTGTGGAAATCCCTTCCCAGGCCCTGAGACCCACCACTACTGAAAGCTCTGCCCTCTGGGCAAGGGACCTGTAAGGTGCATGGGAATCAATGGCCCTATCTAGGTTCAGAATGGGAAGATGGGTGCCCCTGCCCATCTCAGTTCCACTCAGATGCCCAGTACCAGGTTGTAGCTCTCTGAAAAATGGGGCCCTCAGCCAACCCATCTTTCACCCCACATATCCCCTTTGGCAGTGCTTTCTCAGGCACCTCTGGTTTCTGGGAGCTGGGGTGCTATCACACTGGGGGACCTGATCCCCAAGCTTTGCCTTTGTCTGTCTTCTCAGGAAGAAATTTGAATTATTTGTCTTGGACCCAGCTGGGGATTGGTACTACTGCTGGCTGTTTGTCATTGCCATGCCTGTCCTTTACAACTGGTGCCTGCTGGTGGCCAGGTGAGCAGGGTGGGGCCCAGGAGGGGTGGCCAAAGCAACCCAGTCTTCAGACCCCGGGATTGACAGCGCAGCAGTCCCTGGATACCAATGGCACCTCCAACTTCTCTGTTAGCCCCAACCCTCTCTCCATTTAATACGCCATGAAGATTTCTTGTCTGTCCTGTGTCTGGAACAACTACAGTGGCTCCACACACCTAGGGTGCATCTTCCACTTTTGCAACAAACATGCTTGACAGAAAACTAAGATTTGGTGATGCCATTCCCTCCTCACAAACCCTTAAGTGGCTCCCCACTGTCCACGGGATGAAGTTCAAGTCCTAAGCATGGCCTTCAAACTCCTCTGAACCTGACCTTTTTCTCTTGCTACACCTTCTGGACACACCCTAGCCCCAGCATTCACCACTCTTGGATCAGAACACGCTGTTTCCTCTAGAGAAAATTCCCTTTCCTTTCCGTTTTCCACCTATGGAGATTCTTCTCCTTGCAGGCTCAGTTCAAAAGCCACTATCTACATGTAGCTTTCCTTGGCAGCATTCCCCAACCTACTCCATCCCAATCCCACTCATTCATTCAGCAAGGATTTGACTGAGCACCTCATGTGTGCTCAGTGCTGGGGATAATGTGGTGAGCACAACCACCATGGTCTCTGCTCTCCTGGAACTCCCAGGCTAGTGGCGGACAATGGCTGTAAACCTGAAATGAAACAAATGACCAGGATGATGCCAGGGACTGATGGAAGAGAGCTGCTAGAGAAAGGGCAGTTGGGATCATGCTCTCTGAGGAGGTGATGCCTTAGCTGGTGGGAGGGAGGCAGCTAATTAGATACCTGAGGATGGTGGAGGGAGCATTCTGGCCAGAAGAAACAGCATGTATAAAAACCCTGTCTCAGGATGGCCTAGTGTGGCTGGAGGCTGTGAATGAGCCATCACTGGCACGGGCCAGCTCTGCAGACTCAGTGGGAAGGGCAGGGGGCTGGAGTTTCAGTCTAAATGTGACCAAGTAGTCAGAATTAATGACTCTCCCCTTTGACTAGTACACTCACTGGACAATCATCCTGGGCTCTGTCCCTGACTCTGCTCTCCCCCAACCCTCTCCCTACGCAGTTGCCAAATCCTTCCACTTCCTTTTAAAACGTTCTTGCAACCTCCAACCTTTCTCCACTCCCACTACTACCCTCTCTCTCACATGTATTGGCTAGTGCTGTTTGTTGAGTGCTGAATAAGATGTATGTTGAAGAGATGAGCATGGAGACGGTTCAGTTGTGTTCTGTAGTTTGTTCTTCCAATGACTTGTTCATTCATTCAACTCACAGCCTTTGAGTGCTCAAATCCTGTTGCCCTAGGTCAGGCATGGGGCATGCCGTAATGACTAAGAGGGGTGCCTGCCTTCCTGGACCTCACAGTTCAGGGGGTGAGACAGAAAATTAATGGTCAGTGGTGCTGTCTATGTAGTGATGTGATGTCATGAGGAGGGGTGGGGCAGAAGTTACTTGTAGATAAGTGTCTCTTGGCATCAGGCTGACTGTGACTAAATGATGCCCCTGGTAGCCAGCCCAAGTCCTGCACAGTGAACACTCAGTTTGGGACCTCCAAGGGACCTTTGGCTGGCTTTGAGGGTGAAGCTTAGCCCTGTCCTCCTGCAGAGCTTGCTTCAGTGACCTACAGAAAGACTACTACCTGGTGTGGCTGGTGCTGGACTATGTCTCAGATGTGGTCTACATTGCAGACATCTTCATCAGATTGAGCACAGGTCAGTGAGCAACTGGGATGCAGGTAAATCCGAAGGCCTGAGTCCAAATTTTTAGGAAGCCCACTGGACATGGTGTTGGACTAAATTACTTGGGCGGGACTCTGGTAGGTGAGTGCCCCTCTTTGAACCTCATGGTCCCACATGCATAGAGAGGTTTCAATCAGGGGGTGTTCTCTTAGAGTCCTTCTGGCCAGCCCTGGTATATGAGCTATATCCCTCCTTGGGAAGGAGGTTTCAGTGACCGGTATTTTCCTTGCCTAGAGATATTAGCCTATAGGGAAGGAGATATATATATATACACACACACACACACACACACACACACACACACACACACACACACACCCTGAGGGCAGAGGTGACATGCCGGCTTGCATCTCTACTAGGTTTCCTGGAGCAGGGGCTGCTGGTCAAAGATACCAAGAAACTGCGAGACAACTACATCCACACCCTGCAGTTCAAGCTGGATGTGGCTTCCATCATCCCCACTGACCTGATCTATTTTGCTGTGGGTATCCACAGCCCTGAGGTGCGCTTCAACCGCCTGCTGCACTTTGCCCGCATGTTTGAGTTCTTTGACCGGACAGAGACACGCACCAGCTACCCTAACATCTTCCGCATCAGCAACCTTGTCCTCTACATCTTGGTCATCATCCACTGGAATGCCTGCATCTACTATGCCATCTCTAAATCCATAGGCTTTGGGGTTGACACCTGGGTTTACCCGAACATCACTGACCCTGAGTATGGCTACCTGGCTAGGGAATACATCTATTGCCTTTACTGGTCCACACTGACCCTCACTACCATTGGGGAGACACCACCCCCTGTAAAGGATGAGGAGTACCTATTTGTCATCTTTGACTTCCTGATTGGCGTCCTCATCTTTGCCACCATTGTGGGAAATGTGGGCTCCATGATCTCCAACATGAATGCCACCCGGGCAGAGTTCCAGGCTAAGATCGATGCTGTGAAACACTACATGCAGTTCCGAAAGGTCAGCAAGGAGATGGAAGCCAAAGTCATTAGGTGGTTTGACTACTTGTGGACCAATAAGAAGACAGTGGATGAGCGAGAAGTTCTCAAGAATCTGCCAGCCAAGCTCAGGGCTGAGATAGCCATCAATGTCCACTTGTCCACACTCAAGAAAGTGCGCATCTTCCATGATTGTGAGGCTGGCCTGCTGGTAGAGCTGGTACTGAAACTCCGTCCTCAGGTCTTCAGTCCTGGGGATTACATTTGTCGCAAAGGGGACATCGGCAAGGAGATGTACATCATTAAGGAGGGCAAGCTGGCAGTGGTGGCTGATGATGGGGTGACTCAGTATGCCCTGCTCTCGGCTGGAAGCTGCTTTGGTGAGATCAGTATCCTTAACATTAAGGGAAGTAAAATGGGCAATCGACGCACGGCTAATATCCGCAGCCTGGGCTACTCAGACCTCTTCTGCTTGTCCAAGGATGATCTTATGGAAGCAGTGACTGAATACCCTGATGCCAAGAAAGTCCTAGAAGAGAGGGGTCGGGAGATCCTCATGAAGGAGGGGCTGCTGGATGAGAATGAAGTGGCAACCAGCATGGAGGTGGACGTGCAGGAGAAGCTAGGGCAGCTGGAGACCAACATGGAAACCTTATACACTCGCTTTGGCCGCCTGCTGGCTGAGTACACAGGGGCCCAGCAGAAGCTCAAGCAGCGCATCACGATTCTGGAAACCAAGATGAAACAGAACAATGAAGATGACTACCTGTCTGATGGGATGAGCAGCCCCGAGCTGGCTGCTGCTGACAAGCCATAAAACCTAGGGCCCAACTGCTTCTCCAGCCTTGGCCTTGATCCCAGGAGCTAGAGGAGCTATTTAGATCTCCAGATTTACATGCATTACCCTCATGTTCCCTGAATTCTCCCAAAAGCCTCTCTGATCCCGGGTTTTTGGCCTAAACATCCAAGATTCCACCTCCAAGTTTAGCCCATTTTGTGGAGAGTACAGACTGTGTTGGCTGGGCTTCCGAGAGTTTCAGCCTGCCTAAGTCTGAGGAAGGGAGAAGGGAGCAGCTGTCTCCGAGGGGTCTGTCCTGGGACTGGGAGCCTGGGCAATGATCCGCTCTGAAGAAGGCCATTTGCAAAATGACATACACCTTGCTGCAGTACTGCCCCCCTCTGGCTCTTTTGCACATAGTCACTTCTCCCTTGGTTCTGGCTGCCACTTTTTCTAACATTTGTTCTGAATACTCCCTTTTCCCTGCACATGCATGTACTTTAAGCACCTACTATAGACATTTAGATCAGGTACCCAGTGTCTGTCTCCCAAGACAGGCCAAGGGATGTGATAGTGTTGTTGGGAGGCGGTAGAAGGATGCCCACTAAGGGCTATTCCTCCCCATCAGATACTCTAGTTCCTACTCTGTCCTACTCAATCTAGATTGTTCTGTCTGCTAGCCAGGATGGGGTCTCTGCAATCTTCTGTGGACCAAGGAGATAGACCCGGCTTCTGGTCCATTTCAGGGCAGGGAGTGAGGAGCAAGGCAACTGGCGTTTGTCCACCTGGAGACAGAGGTAGCTGGCAGCTCTGGCCATCCCTCCCCTATGAAGAGCATTTCTGAAGAGCCCCTGAAAACTACTGTTGGTGGGGAGACTCTTCAAGTGAATATCTGTATCAGAGGCACCTACGAGTTAACAAATTCCTTTGAACTGTCTGTGGTTATTGCTCAACTTTGCTATTCACATTATCTCTCTCCCTCCATTAATCCCTCTCTTTTCCCTATATGGTTGTCCCTCAGTATTCATGAGGGATTGCTTTCAGGAGTCCCCATAGATACCTAAATTTGTGGATGTTCAAGTCCCTGATACAAAATGACGTAGTATTTGAATATAACCTATGCATATCCTCCCATACTTTAAGTCATCTCTCGATTATTTGTAATACCTAATACAATGTCAGTGATATGTAAATAGCTGTTATATTGTATCTTTTCTTTGTATTATTTTGATCTGTTATTTTTTTTCCTGAATATTTTTTATCCGCCGTTGGTTGAACCTGCAGATGTGAAACGCAAGGATATGAAGGACAGACTCCTTTTCTTCACCCCTATCCAGAACTCTTTTGGTCTAAAATACACTCTCCCACCTTTCCCTGTTTGCCTAAACCTTATGGGTCCTTCAGGGCTTAGCTCAGGCACCACCTTCTCTCAGAAGGCCCACTTGACTGCAACGACTCGCACACTTGTCAATTATCTCCTCTCTATACTCCCACAGTGCATAAGAACCTCTCTGTCCTGGTTTTGTAATGTGGGATCAGTTTTAGTGGACTTCGTTTCCCCTCCTGACTGTGGACGAGGCCAAGACAGTCTCCCTCATGGGTCTCTTTGCAGCCTCAGTGACACAATTGGCACTGAGGAGCATTCAGAGAACATTTATTCAATGGGGGAGTAAGTGAACACGTGAATGAGTGAATGAATGAATGAATGAATGAGCAAAGAAACACAGCTGACCAAAACTCCTATGCTTCTCCCTGCCAGCAGTCATGCCTTGACAGAAGCATTGGCTCTGCTGGAGGAGTTGGGAAAGGTCTCCTGGAGTATCATGTCTTTCAGCTGGGCATTATAACCTGATTAGGATCCTGAAGGAAAAGTATTAATTAGTGAGCAAGAAAATCTAGGTGCAGACTCAGAGGCCTTCCTGTTCACATGCACACCACTTATTTATGCATGTACTTCTTGTGGTGAAATACACATAAAATTTACCATCGTAATCACTTTTAAGTGTACAGTTTGGTAGTGTTAAGTATATTCACATTGTTGTGAAAACGATCTTGAGAATTTTTCATCTTGCAAAACTGAAACTTTGTCCCCAATAAAAATTCCCCATTGCTTCTACCCAGCCCCTGGAAGCCACCATTCTACTTTCTGTCTCTCTAAATTTAACTTCTCTGGGGACCTCGTATAAGTGCTATCATACAGTATTTGTCCTTTGTGTCCAGCTTATTTTACTCAGCATAATATCTTTAAGACTCATCGATGTTGTAGCGTGTGTCAGAATTTCTTTCCTTTTTAAGGCCAAATAATATTTGATTGTATAGATCACCACATTTTGCTTAGTCATTCATTTCTCAATGAATACCTGGGTTGTTTCCACCATTTGGCTATGGTGAATATTCCTGTATACATGGGTATACAAATAGCTCTTTGAGACCCCGTTTTCAGTTTTTTGGGTATATACTCAGAAATGAAATTGCTGGATCACATAGTAATTCTATTTCTAATTTTTTGAGGAACGATTTTCTTTTTTGTATGTCACCAAATCATTTTACATTCCTACCAAAAATGCACAAGGGTTCCAATTTCTCTACATTCTCACCATCACTTAGTTTCTGTGTTTTTGTAGCTATCCTAATGGGTGTGAGGTGAATCTTATTGTAGTTTTGATTTTCATTTCTCTAATGACCGGTGATTTTGAGCATATTTTCACAAGCTTGTTGGCCATTTGTATATCTTTTTTGGAGAAATGTCTATTCAAGTTCTTTGGCCATTTTTTAATTGGAGTGTCAAGTTGTAGAAGTTCTTTAAATATTCTGGATATTAAACCCTTATCAGATATGATTTGCAACTATTTTCCTTATTCTCTAGGTTGCCTTTTTACTGTGTGACCATGGGGATTGTGTCCTTTGGTATGCAGAAGTGCTTAATTTTGTTGTAATTCAATTCATCTACTTTTGCTTCTGTTGCCTGTGCCTTTGGCATTACCATTCCTTTTTAACTGAATTCATCCTTCTGGCCAGGCTTCTTTTACACTTAGTGTAGTTTCTTGACTTCTTCCCTAGCTTAGAGGAAGAAATCGTAACCAGGGGAAGACTCACCAGGAGGGATCTGCAACATGACACATGCCTAGGTCCTGGTCCCTGAAAGTTGCAGCAGGAGGGAGATGCATTCATGATGGAGCAGTGCTTCGTGTACACCCTCCCTTTGGATACTGGGCTTGGAGGAAAGGCTCTAAACCCCTTTGCCTCAAGAGAACCCTACACAACAGGAGGAATCTTTGGAGACCCAGCCAGCTCCTTGCCAATACCTTCATTACTAAGGTTGCACTGAGTTCAGTTTTTACAGTGTCTTGGAACCAGGACAACGTGTAACTTTTGCAAGCGTAAGATGGTACTGGGGCCAGAAGCAGGGGGATGACTGCATTGAAATTTTTTGCCTTGATTTCAGCAAGAAATCTGCAGTGTTCTCCCTGGAGCCTGGCTCACCATCAGCCCAGCCCCAACAGGTGCCTGATTTCCAGCCCACATCATGGGATGGACATTGTGTCTTGGATTTGGTTTTCCCCAGGGCAAGGCAGGCACCTTCTCTGGATCACATGGGGAGCTCAGTGGTTCAAGACACAGACTCCAGGGCTCAGCTCCCACCCTCTTCCAGTTTTATTTTCCCCAGATATCCTGGGGTCCAGTCTCTCACAACTTTTTGCTGTGTCTCGAATATCTATGTTTTCTTAAGCTTTCAGATATTTTCTTTTTTTTTAAATAA
The DNA here is from genome assembly GCF_002776525.5 of Piliocolobus tephrosceles. Classification (NCBI taxonomy): domain Eukaryota; kingdom Metazoa; phylum Chordata; class Mammalia; order Primates; family Cercopithecidae; genus Piliocolobus; species Piliocolobus tephrosceles. The sequence continues at coordinate 2,959,215 of NC_045445.1, read as the reverse complement.
AATTAAATATAAATTTTATTAAGGATTTCAAGTTACATACTTCAAATTTCTAGAATGGAATGGAACGATTTTGGAACTGGAAAAGTGGCATAAACGCTGATATCCCTTGAAATTTCAATTTTATAAAGACAATTATGCAAACCACATCCCCATTATGTAACGAGACTAGGCATTATCTACACCTTCACTTTGGCAATAGCTATTTCCTAAAAGAATGAAAAAGGTGATTTTGCTACTTCAGTTCATTAAAAACGGGATTCTATCTTTAAAGTTCAGAAAAAGCTGCATTTAGATGAACTATGATTACCGGCTCCCGCTCACAAAAAAAAAAAAAAAAAAAAAAAAAAAAAGCACAGAGTGTCTAATCAAAGCAAAGGAAAACGTTTTGAAAATAAAGAGAAAAAAACTATTATCATTGGTTAAGAATTTCCAGTAGTAAGTTAAAATCTCAGGAGAGGAATGCACAGCACTACAAACAATGTGTTCACATTCCAAGACCTTAACACTAACTTTATCTGTTCTGGATCTGGGCAGGCAGCATTCTTTTGGATCTTTGTGTGGCTCCTATTTTTATAGAAGTGGATGGATGCACTATTTCACAATGTCTATGAACTTTTTTCAGATATTTTTGATGACTGTATTGTAGTAAATACTATAGGGATAGCACTATAGTATTGTAGTCATGAGACTAAAGTGGAAATAAGACTATTTTTGACAAAAGATGCCATTAAATTTCAGACTGTAGAGCCATATTTACAATATCTCAGGCTAATTACTGTTAATTTGGGGGTGGAACTTTTTGGTTTTTTTTTTTGATGACAGCGAGGGTGGACTATTGGATTGTCATTAGAGGAAGGTCTAGATTTCCTGCTCTTAATAAAATTACATTGAATTCATTTTTAGAGTTGATGAAAACTTCCTTTTTGAGAAGTTAGGGTTAAGGTCTTGGAATGCTTTCAGGTATTTTCTCACGCTGTTCCCTCTGCCTGGATTACCGTTTTCTGCCTCTTTTTCTTCTGAGATTAAATTCACAGGCCCCTTCTCTGAGTCCCACCACAGCTTTCTATGTGAGACTCCCTTGCACATTGGTCTGCAAGTGTCTGTTTAGCAATAATGTCTTCTCATCTAAAGACAGCTTGTTCATTGAGAAAAGGATGAAGGAACAACAGAAGGAATATCTGTGTGCAGCTTGTCGTGTGTGTGTGTGTGTATGCCTGTGTGAGGACCTGGATGTCAGCCTAGGCAGTGTCTGTCTCTGGCCAACCCCTCACCCACCCTCTCTCGGGTTGCTTTCTCTGTAAGAGCGTGACTCTCCTGTCTGTTGCTGGCCGCCGCCCCCGCTTCTCTCCTATAACTGGCTGTAATACAGGAACTGAAGTACATTTTCCATTATGTGTTGGATTTATTCGGCACAGCCTGTTGTTTCCTGCTCTTGATTTTAAAATGTTTAAATTGGAATGTTTTTTTATTTTCCTTTGAAAATATCAATTGAAGATAAATTGCTCTATTTGAATATGGCCATCAATTTGCTTTTCTCTGCATTGGTGACCTTCCATAGAAAACAAAAGTCCCCTTTCCTGCGCACCACACTCCCTCTTCTTTTGGTGTGACCTGTGGTGGCCCTTGTCTGGCAAGCCCTACCTGAGTCCAAGCCTCAGAAGCATCTATTCCTTGGTCTGGAGCTTAAAGTTAGGCTGAGCATTTATTCCTTCCCTTCGGTGAATCCGAGGCAGAGGGTCTCTGTTTTCTGTTTAACCCGGAAACAAGGAAGCCCCCAGTGCACAGAGATGGGGAACCCTACCACCAGAGGGCGCATGTACCTCAGGAAAGGGTGGTGGGCTCCACTCTGTGAACCCTCCACACAGCAGAGAACTGAGCAGGGCCGGTTGAGGCAGTTAGGTGCCTGCCACCACCTCCCCACACCCCCTCCCGCCCGGGGCCTTGCAGAGCTATTGGACCAGGTCTTTTTTCCACTGTGCCCCACTGTGGTCCCTTTGAAGGCCCTCAGAGGTTCCTGGGTGACAAGGCCAATGTTCAGTACAAGTTTGCTCATGCTAGGTACCCAGACGCTGCTGGAGATTGGGGAAGGAGAGAATGTCAGGGTGGAATTACAGGGAGACTTGAGCACTGTGGTTGTCATTACTCATTGTATTCAGAAAAAAAAAATACTAGAAATCTGAAAAACCCTTGATGTTATGGATAAGATTGGTTAGCATGGAGCTAATGTCAGCCTACTTAAAATTGACATAAATAAAATTATTACAAAAATAATTGTTCCAGTGTCACATGAAGGTAGTACACAGATGATTGTATACATATAGCCAAATACCTACTCGATGCCACCATGCTATTTGAAAAGTAACACCACCATAACTCACCCCTTGGAGTTTCCTAGAGAACCTGCTCGTCTTCCCATGTTGGTAATGGCACGTCTGTCCTTCTAGTTGGTCAGGCCAAAGCCCCTGATGTAAGCCTGGATCCCTCTCTTTTCTTCATCCACTGCATCCAATCAGCCAGAAAATACCCTGTCTGCATAACTTTTCAAAGTCCAGTCAGAATCCATGCACCTCTCTCACCTCCGCCACTCCTGCCCTCGTGCAGGTCTCTCTCCTGGATGACTACAGTCGCCTCTACACTGGTGTCCCTGTTTCCACCTTTGCTCCCTCCACTCCAACCCACTCCCCATCTAGCCAGCAGAGTAGTCAAAAGCAATGAAAGTCATGTCTCATCCTGCTTGCATTCTTTTGGGGTCTTCCATTACTCTTATAATAAAATTCAAACTCATGGCTTGGTCTCCAGGTCCTGTTGCACAGCCCCCACCAGCATCCTTGGCCTCACCTGCTTTCTCTCCCGGCCTCTTCTGGAGTCAGGTCCTCCAGTCTCCTCTGAGTTCTTCAAACACACCCAGCTTCTCTGTCCCTTGGCAGCTTTGCACTTGTTGTCTTTCTGTGTTGCTCTCTTTTCCTCTGGACCTTCTGTGGCTGGCTTCCTGTCCTCAGGACTCCACAATGAAAAGAGCCCCCAGCCTCCCAGTCATGCTGGTCTCAGCACCCTGTGAGGTTTTCCTAACAGCACTTAGCACCCTCCACAATCTTCCTGTTCATTGGTTTCCTTGTTTATTGCTCGTTTCCCCAGTTAGAATGTCAGCTCCCTGAGATAGACCTTTGTGCTGGCCCCCACTGCATCTGCAGCACCTAGAGCAGCTACTGGTACCTAGTGTTCTGTACACACCCAATACTGGGAACTTCTTAGGGGCTGGCTTCCTCCTTTGTCTCTAATGGACTAAACCCCGTATCCTCAGCTGCTTCTCTCTGCCCATCCTCATAGCCCTACAGGTTTTACTCACACAAAACTCTTTGGTATTCCATAACCCAACTGGAGCTGTCCCACGAGGAACTTGGCTTACACCTACTTCTATCCCTACATCTGTCTGCAACATTCCCCTAATCCTTCAAAGTCACCTCTAATGTCACCTCCCTCCCAAAGCCTTCTTTGATCCCCTACAAACAAGTGTGACTCCAGCTATCATCTGTATTTGTGGCTTTCCCCCTCCCTTGCTCCCAGAGGATAGAGCTGTGTGAGATTCATGCTGCCCTCCTATAGCCAAAGCTACTTGCAGGAGGGTATGTGTGTGGAGGGGGAGAGTGGGTGTGGACTTGGTTCCCAGAGGGCTCTGCTAAGGTAGAGCTTCCCAGTTGAACAGGGAACTGAGGTAGGCAGGCATGGGGTACCAGCTGGCCCCAGCAGGAGGAGTACTGTGCCATACTGGCTGTGGGTTCAGTGGCAGGTCACCTTCCCCCTGGCAGGGACTGAGCTGCCAAGAACTGAGTGATTTTGCTTCTCTCCGAGGCAGACATTTCCCTGGAAGGACAATCTAGCCCTGATTCAGGGCCTGACACCAAGCCAGCTACAGTTAGCCTGACGGGGAGGGTGATGAAGATGCCTTTCTAGATAAAATGTTTGCTAAGCCCAGGTCAAAAAGGGACTCAATGCTGTGGCTCGGACCAAGGCCATGCTTAGGGAGGGCCCATAGGAACACTGGCCTGGGAGCCCTGTAACCTAAGCTTGGTCCTGTTCCACTCCCATTTTCTGGGGACTTGGACAATTCTATTCCTTGAAATCTGGAACATAGCACAGTAGGGTAGCTGGGGGAAGAGGACAGTATGCAATAGAGCCTCTTTCCTTGGCTCCCCTAGGCTTGAGGAAGACCCTGCTCTTTCCCAGTGCTGCCAGCCTAACTGCATATCCACATGACTCAAACTGGGCAGTGCTAAGGGGGCCTCAGCAAGCTGCTGTCTTGTCTTCTATGGACAGATTTGTCCCTGGAACCTGATATTTGCCCAGGGTCTTGAAAGATGCAGAAGAACTGGATGGGCAAGCAGGATGAGATGCCAGGTCCCACAAGCCAAATGAGCAAGAGTGTTGAAGAGCAAGACCAATGGCCCCAGTCTGTGGCCAGGAGGGGGTTCAGTGGAGCATGAACCTAACTCTCTCCTGGGCTCTACAGATCCTGGAGTTAACGTGATCTCAGTGGTTGAACTGAAAAAATTTCTTTCCCTTTTGGGCTCAGTTTCCCACTTATTTTAAGAAAGGAAGTTTGCAGGACCTTTGCAGCCCTCCTGGGGACAGTCAGAGGATAGATTTGTCTTACCTCAGCTCCTACCCTTGTATCACTCAAGTTTGTCTAAGCTCAAACTTCCAGCCAGGCCTTTGGAGTTGCCAGTTTCTATGGATCAATGTTTTTAATTAGATGGGTTTTCTTGTTTCTCCTTTATTGAGTCGGATAAGCAAATTAAATTGAGCAATTTGTTGTTAGGTCATTTAAATACCAACTGGGGTTCATAGCCTGGGTTTGTGCCATATCCAAGTCCCTCTGACTTCTTCCCGAAGTGGTGGAATCAGAGACCAGCTGGAGGAGTAGGCATCCCTGGGAACCGTAGGTGTGGCTCTCTGGCTCTTGAGGGTCTGAGTCCCTGCGGCATAGACCCACTCTCTTTGTTGGTCTAGAATGGCAAGGTGGGTGGTCACAGGGGCTCAGAACTCGAGCTGGATGGGAACAGTACTGAGATAATAATCAGGAGTTCCTAGGGTTGCCTGTGGACAAGGCACTTCCTTGAACCTGTAGCCTCTGTTTTGTTATCGATATAATTGGTAAGGTCTCTGGAGACCCTTCTGTTCTGGCATTCTGTTGCACTCTGACTCTGGAAAGGTGGAATCTACTCCACCAAGATATAACTTGTTTGTCTGGTGCTGGAGGGGGCACAGCTTTCGGGATCCGAGTCTTGGAAGGCTGACCGAAGTGGGCTGGGCAAGAGGCCTGGGTGGGGCAGCAGCCTGGGCCAGGTCTGGGCAGCACCCAGCTGACCGAGCTAAGGCTGCCTCAGGCTCCAGACAGCTGGCCCTGCTGCTGTTCCACCTCCGGCCATAAAGAATGGTGGGGACGCTCTTGCACCGCGATTTGAGCACGCAGTTGGGCTCGCCAAGCCCTTGCTCAATCTCCACGTAGCGGGAGTTTTTTTGCACGACCTGTACTCCAGGAGTGGGAGCGCCCCAAGATCCTCCGGCGAAAGAAGTTGAGCAGGGCAGCTGCAGTCACAGGGCATGGCAGGAGGCAGCTCTTCAGCGCCTGCCCCAGATCTCCTCATCTCCACATCTCCCTTGGAGCCTTTGCCCTCACCCTCTCCTCTCAATGGCCACATTTGCCAGTGACACAGTGCCACCCTGCAGGGTTTTTGTTGGCAACCCATTCCATTTCTTGCCCAAAGAAAGGGTGAAGGGGTGCAGCTGTAGGCCATTCACCTCTGGGACCTGGTCTGAGAGAGGGTAAGGTTGGGACTGCTAGGCCACCTTCCTGGCTCCTGGAGACACAAGAGTGATAAGGCAGGTCTGTAGACAGGCTGCCCAAACCTGTTGAATTCAGGGAGGTAGTGACAAGATGTGACAGGCGAACAGGGACAATGGCCAGAGGGCTCCAGCAGGGGCTGGGGACAGGTATTCAGGGCATTAGGCTTGGTAAATAACATTAACAAGGCAGCAACCTGAGCAGGCAAATTGGGAATGCAGACAGAGAGCTCCGTGACTGTGCTGGCTGTCTGCCTGTGAGTCACCTCTGTGGATCGATTTAATTGCTGAGCACTTGGATATGCAATGTGCTTAGAGAGGCTGAGTTGGAGTCCCCGCTTCAAAACCAGTGCAACAATTCGGATGTACCACCAGTGGCCCAAGAGTATTGCCTCCTCAGGCCAGGCCCCGAAGCCTTGGCTCATGTCTCTCCCCGGTTTCTGTCTCTTTTGTAAGCACTGGGTCTCTCAGGTTTCAAGGTGAAACAAACTTTTCTAAAGCCACCCTGATTTGGGGGGTCTCTAGAGATGTCCCCAGCCCCACTCAATCAAATCACCTCTTGTTGCTTGATTACATTGTCTCTGTTCAGTGCCTGACCCAGAGTAGATGCCAACAAATATTTTTTGAAAGAATGAGAAAACCAGTGTATTTCTTGTTTTTTTCAGGTGCTTGGTGTTTTCTATTATGCCTATGAAATAAAAATACAGCCCTTTAGGAAACAATGTTGTGTCCAGCATGTCCATAGCATAGCAGTCATTTCAGAGAATAGACCAGTTTTGTGCAGATGTGGACTGAGGGGTAGGTGGGGGAGTAAAGACTCTGAGAAACAGGAACTCTGCCAGCAAACAGAGTCCCAGGAATGCATCTCATTTTACAGGCACGGCCTTGTTCTTCCTTTTCTGTTCTGACCATGTGGAACAGAAAACAGTTTTCCTTGGCTCAAAGACAAGGCAGGCGAGGCAGTGACTGTGTCCAAATGTGCCGAGAGCTAACTGTACCTGTTATGGAACAGTTTCAGGTACTGTGTACAGAAAGGAGTGGAGTGTGCAGTTCAAAATACTGGCTGCTGTGGTCATGCCAACTCAAAGTTGCTCCTGAACCTCAAAGTGATAGCACCCCCAGACTGAGCCACTGTGGGCCAGAAACCCAGGTTTCTGGTGGATTGTTTACCCAATTGTAGAGATAACATCATAGCCAGATGGGGTAAGTCCTGATTGGTGACATTTGAGGATTTTGAGATGAAGCTAGCTAAAACTTGATTTTTCTATTTTCAAATCTTGTCATGTATTGAATCATTTTTGAATGGCATGAAAATCTTATTTATTAGTTAATATCTGTCCATTATTTTAAGAGTAGTTTTCATAACCAGTGACCATCACTAGATCCAGGAAGTACTTCGAATTAGTGGCCCTACAAAGCCACAGCTTAGAGTTGGAAGCAGCTTTTCTCTACTACTCAAAGGGGTGGTGACTGTACTGAGTGACCAGCTGTGAGATTACTGCCCTACACACTCTTGGGTTCTACCTGGCTTCCACTCTGGGGATTCAACCTAGACTTGGGGCTGGGCCCAGACCTCCACCTCCCCCATTGTGGGATTGAGGGGCGTAGAGGTGAGGTAAGGCTGCAGCCTGCTCTGAATGGAGAAAAGAATAAGAAAGGAATGAGGGAGGGAGAGAAGGAAGGCAAGAAGAAAGGAAAGAGGAAAGATGAAAGGAAGAGAGGAAATGAGGGAGGAAGAAAAGAAGAGAGGGAGGGAGACATCTGGGACCCTATCCTGGCCACTCATGGCAGCAGACTGATGACAGGTGGAAAAGCTTAGCTGACTCTCATGCCAGGCCAACACACAGAGCTTGATGTTCAGCTTTGCTGGGTGGCAGGGCTCACTTGGAGGGAGCATGAAAGGGTCACTGGTGGAGTGGAAGGGGTCTTGGCAGATCATGAGCTGGCTCCCCTCTGCCAGGGAAATGCCACAAGGACTCTTGAGAGACAAGCAGCAGGTCATTGTCATGTTCCTTTTTTTTTTTTTTTTTTTTTTGATTCTGTGAAGATTTATTTACCAATTAAAAAAAAAAAAACTTACATTGCAGGTTAGGAAATGAAAAAACTACATTTCACTAATCCTAAAATGATCCACAGCAATACACAAAATTAAATAAGCCTGTTGAGTTTGATTTTCTATTGCAACAGTGTTTTTGAAGTTGAGTATTACTTCAGGTAGGGGGAAACAAGATCGCCAGCCAGGTGGTTTCTACACCACTAGCTCTCACAATGGGAGCCTTTAAGTCAGGAAAGACGTTCTCCAAGTACCATTTGAAACTTTTGCACTTCAGTTTCTTTTGCAGCTCCCTTTGCTGGGTGAGGTTGCCAACATCTAGCCCTTGGTCGATGAGGTGGTCTCCATGGCCATAGAACAACTCCTTATACTCATCCAACCAGACCTCAGCAACCCGCACCAAGTTCCGCTCTACTGTCTTCATCCGGTCTTTGGGGAAGGAATACGGATTGTCATTTCTGAATATATGGCCCACTTGGGAGCAGGAAATGATCTCAATTTCACCACCACACATCCACACCTGGAAGAATTTGATGATAAGCATCAATTATCAAATGATTATCCACAAATCATGGGCACTTAACAATGTCATGTTCCTTTTGAAATGGGTCTTCCCAGGCTTGGATTTGGTCACCCCTCACAATCGGGTCACAGATGCCATCTGCAGTGGCACTCCTTGCCTTTACCTTTCTTTGCTCCCTTTCCAGCTCCTTTCTTTTTGTGCTTCTCTCTCCTCTCTTTGCTCTCCTGCTCCTCTTCCTCCTGCCCCTCCTCCTTCCTTGCTTCTTTCTCCCTCTGTGGCTCTCTCAGCTACTTTCCCTCCTCCTCACCCTTTCTTCTGTTCCTCCTTTTGCCTCTGAGACCACTCTTCCCTCCTCTCCCCCTTTTGCCTCCCCTTTTCTCCTCCCTGCTTAATCTTCCCCTCTAAAGTTCGCTTTTTCCTTCCCTCATGTCATTCTTTGTCCCCTCCCCAGGCACTTTTTTCTCTGCCGTCCCAAATCCTCCCATCCTCCTCTGCTCTGTCTTTCAGGATGGCTCACTCATCTTTTCCTGCTGCCCCCCCCCCCCCCCCCGCTTTGTCTTTTCCAGCTGCCTAGTCCCTGCTTCTGCCTTGCCTCTCATCATCCCTCTTCCCTTCTCACAGTTCTTGCTCCAGCTGATCCTCCAAGCCCCTTCTCCTCCCTTTCCTTCTCAGTGTCTCTCCTCCCTATGTCTCAGGCTTCTAGCCCACCCTTCTCCCTCCCAGCTCCCAGCATTCCAAGCAGCAGACTCCTGGGACCAGCCTCTGGATCTAGTGGTACATGGAGCGGGAGAAAGGAAGTCAATAGAAGGATATGGCTTTGACAGACTTTGCACTGAGCTGAAGACATTGGACCCAGAAAAGCCACTAATCCTCCCCAGTCATATTCCCAGGCCCAGGGCAGCTCCTAGAGATGTTACACACTGATTGTCATTTCTCCCATTGCATCAAAGCCTGCTAGAGGATGCTGGCAATGGCTTTCTGGGGACTAGCAGAATCTCAAGGGAGTGGAGATGGTGGTGGCTGCACAAACACTGTCTCAAGTGTCCCATTGTACAGCTGGGGACTCTGAGCCCTACATTCAGAAAGTCAAAGAACAGGGATCATAAGTCAAAGGTAAGAATAACAGAAGGAGATTCTTTGCCTGTGGAGTCTGCACACATGTATCAGAGATGTGGGAACACATGTGTATTTGTGTGTTAAGTGACTTTCTTAGCATGGTTCACACCCAGGTCCACACACCCCCACACTCACTGCCACTTCTCAACCTTGTGGTACAAGTGGAAAGTGAATTTGTGCTATTTCTGAAAGACAAATTTAATATTCAGGGAAGTACAAGCTCCAGGAGATTTATGTTGGAGTCCTGAATGGGAGTGATATTGGGCAAGACTAGGCCACAGCGTCCCCATTTTCAACAGAGGACTGGACTAAATGGTCTCCAAGGGTCTTCTAGCTGTGGTGATTTTGGCTCACCACAGGCCCATTTTGCTCCAGACACTATACATATGTGGTTTCCTTTAAGCCTGGCATTAAGTCAACAAGCTAGATTTCTCCATTTGTACATGCAACAGCCAAGGCACAGGGAGCTTAATGAATGGGCCCTAGATTCCCAGTAAGTAAGTGAAAGATCTGGGATTGGAACATGGGTCTGCTTGGCTCCAGACCGCCTTCATCCTGTGCATCAAGGCAATTTCTGACGGAGTTGGTCCAAGGATCTGGGACTCAGGACTCTCGTTAGGCAGCAGCAGTTCGACCAGTGGAAAGGCAAATCAGATAGTGACAAAGCTGCTCAAGGGAGATGGTTGGAGCTGTTTTCCTTCTGTCCCTGCTACAAGCTGAGGAGTAGGGAGCCTTCACCTAAGATAGCATGTGTTTAATCACTGTTTCAATGATAGCAGAGGCTCTTAACTTTCGGTTAATCACTCGCTGTTCCTACTGCCTGAATGCTCTGTCCCCTGATCTCTGTATTACTGTCTCCTTCTGGACACTCAATCATCCACCTGAATGTCTGGCCACCCAGTCTGAAATGTCCATGCAACTACTCTCTGCTACATCACCATTTGTTAAATCTCTGGCTAGCACTACTCACTCATATTGTCCTCCTTTATTTCTGTGTTTGTTCAAATTCACCTCTCTCTCTCTTCACTGAATAGTGTCAGATCATGTTTATCTTGTGTCTGGTTGTACCCCCAAGGCCTGGCACTGTGCTTGGCGCCCAGTAAGGAATCAGTGAAGGTTTATTGTATGAATGATGATGTTCCAGTGGCAAATAGTGACAAGAACTCAGCACCAGCAAAGTACTTGGTTATTCTGTGCTGGGTGATGGGGACACCGATGACAGTTCCACCAACTTCCTTCCAGGATTTCCAGTATAGTGGAAAGACAGACCTGGTCACAGGTCTCTGGGGCCCTTTGCCGTATGCTGTGTACTGTGAGAGCCAGACTTATAAAAGGTGCTGTCAAGTCTAGGGCACATTGTAACTGTCTCTGTCTGGGAGAATTAGGGAAGATATTGAAGACTGAGTAGTTTTTCAGGCAGAGAACCAGGATAGGACATTTCTAGAAAGGGTAACAGTATGAGGAGGGAAGAGGTAAACAGGTTTCCTGCTAAGACAGGAGTCCGTGCAAAGGGCTCCATTAGACAGGAAGGCACACCTAGACTGTGTGGGATGACCTGGCTTACAAAGGAGATGTTAGCAATACCAGCTTCAGCCTGGATCATAAACCCTGAGCAGAGCAGAGGTGCTGGACTTGGACACCAAGACCTTGGGGAGGACTGCCTTTTTAAGCATACCAAGAGTGAGTGGCACCAACTAGGTAATGCAGGGGCCTCCAAGCAAAGAAAGCTGCTGGCACCTCTTCCAAAGAACGAAAATGTCCAATGCCTCCCATAAGCTTGTCATGCAGCCTGGAAGTGTCCCACCCTTGCCAGAGCTGGACCCTCTGAAAACATTTCTGTGCCAAGTAAGGATCAAGGCCCCAGGGCATGTGGTGTAGTGGGAGCATGGACATGAACCTCCACGCATGTGTGTGGGGCTCTGGGGTGAAGTAAATCTTGACTAGCCATCCTGTGTCTGAGTGATGGGCTCTGAACTCCCACCCCTGCCAACCCTCTACCCTGCAGAGCTCTCAGTTGTTTTAATTTGACATCACGAGGAATGACCAAATTTTTGGCAAACCCTGGGAAATAAAGGAAGGTTTGCAATGTTGCCTCCTTAAAGTCCCAAGTCACTGAAATGGAGATTGGCTGCCATGTCAGGAAGGAATAAGGGAGACAAAATTGCCTCGTGAGCAATACAGCTTGGTCATAAATATCACCAATAATCCCTCACACCATGCTGTGCTTTGTCAGGCACTGAGCTCTTTCCCATATGTCAGCCCACTCGATCATCACAATGAGTCTGTGAGGTAAACAGGACCAGGACTAGCTCCCCAAGGTGGGGTGGGCAGAGCTCCTGGGGCTGGAAGCCAGGCCTCCTGCCCTCAGCCCTGAGCACTGTCATCTGGGCCAAGGGGTCCTTGTGTTACAGTAGGGAACCTAGCCTCAAAGGGCCAGTAGCCCGGAGCCAGGCTGGGGATGAGCAGATGATCACTCAAATGGAAATCCCATACCCATTAAGCAGCCACTCTCTATTCTTGTTGCTTCTATTTTCCTTTAAAGCCTATATTATTAAAATGTATTTGTGGACCTCAGGTGCAGAAAGTTGAATTGAATCTGCCCCTTACTTCAGGACTGGGCCATGAGCATCACCTATGGTATGTGGAAGGTCCCTCTTGCATTTTAGTTATTTCCTCCCCGTTCTCTCAGGTCCCCACACCCCTTTCCCCCTCCATGAGCACCCACTTTAATGCATTTGAGATGAGTCCCTGAATGTGTTTGCATTCTTATAAAATATAGTGTTGTTTCGTGTATGTGTTTTTAATTTGCATAAATATTATTGTGCTATAAATCTTGTTCTGTTTCTTACTTAAAAAAAGAAATCAGCCTGTAATTTTGAGATCAGCCCATGTTGTGCATACACCTAGTTACTTCAAATTGCTGCTTAGTTTTGTATTTAGCCTATCTATTCTCCTGGGGATGAAAAGATAACCTGTCCCGAGTTCCATTCAGTGCCACAGTGGCCATCCTTGGACATGTCCCAAAGGGACCTGTATTGGAGTAGATCCCCAGATGTACTAGATCACAGAATACACGTATGCTTCATTCTAAGCCCTGCTAGATTGCTCTCCAGTACAGTAGAGCAGTTTGCACTCCCTACCAGGAGAGCACTGGGATTCAGTGCCACCTTGTCCTTGCTGACAAATAGTAATACTATTATTACCCAGCTTTCTAATGCCTGCCAAACTGATAGGGGCAAAGCGAATCTTATTTTTTTAATTTGCATTTCCTTGATTACTACTGAGTTTAGGTATCTTTTCACAGGTTTATTGGCCATTAGATTTCCTTTTATGTAAATTGCCTATTCAAAATATTTCTCTGTTTTTTAAATTTAGACTCCTGTGTTCTTGTTGATCAATTCCTTTTTTTTTTTTTTTTTTTTTTGGTTTTAAACATCACAAAGCTATTCATCTCTGTAACTTATCTTTGCTTTTAAATGTCATTTTGTAAACAGTAATCTGTAATTTTGTGTGGTCAAATCTATCAATCCTTATGGCTTACAGATTTTAGTTTTAGATCTGATCCTTTTCCACTGCAAGGCCAAAAGGTTTTCTCTTACATTTTCTTGCAGTTTGTTTTATGTTTTTACCTTTTATATTTAGGTTTTGAATCCATTGAAAATCAATGTTTAAATATGGTGTGAGGTGGGAATCTAGTCACTTTTCTCAGCACTATTTACTCAAAAACCCTTCCTTTCTCCATTGATTTGTGGTTCTAACTTTATCATATATATTAACTCTCCAGTGTTTTCCTTTGAGTTTTTGTTTTTCCTGTATGAAAACCTATTACTATTTCCTAAATGATTATAGATTTGTATTAGGTCTCAATATCTAGTGGGACAAGTCTTCCTCTTTGCTCTTTGTCTATACTAATCAACTTAGCTGTTTCAAGGCCTTTATTATTTCAGTATCATCTTATTTTCTTAATTCTTACATATAAAACGCATGGCATTGGCACTGAGTTGGCAACCCCCCTTTCTCTGGGGTCTCGAGCAGCGAGAGCTATTACTTCAAGAGAGCTAGTGCCATTACAAATTCCTTTCAGGTCCTATGCTTCATTTCAAGACCCACAAGAGGCCTCTGAGGAAGGCATGTTAATTTTATGGATGAGGATCTAGAGGCTCAGAGAGAGAGGGATTCTCAGAGATGCACACTGATTTAGTAAGGGAGGTGGGATTTGAGCCTATGCTCCCTGAGTCTCTGTCCTTTGCTCTTGTCTCCACACTATGCTAGCACACATTGTTCTAAGAAAGTTGAGAACTCATCCTCCAAAGCACTAGTACTCGCGTTGCCCGCTCTCCACCTAGATGAACAAGGTAGAGGAACAATGTGGCCAAATAGCTTTGAAGAGGCAAAAGCTGAGGCCAACTGGCATTTTCAAGGCAGGTTTTCAAGCAGAGTTGGGAAGTCGTGGTCAAAGCAAGGCAAGTCCAGGAGGCCCAGGCCCTGCTAAGCAAGTGGGAGCAGCCTGAAGTGAGATGGGGACGTTGCAGGGGTGAATGTAGAAGCAGTTGAATGGGTCTCAACAAATCAAGTCCTTCTACACTCCTTCTGGCAAGAGTTGGGGGATACTGGTAGAAAGGGGAAGAATGGCACTGGTAACTGCACTTAGAAAGTCAGAGATGGGCTGGGTGTACCTCTTTCAGGAGGCTCTATGAGGAGGCGTGAGGCACACAGCAAGGTTTTTTCAGATGTCTCACAGAGAGGCTGGGAGTCTAAACAGCCTCTGCTTGAGGAGTGGGTCAGCGGGAACTTGGGTCCACAGACCTTGCCCTGGTGGGGTCTCAGAGGGGCCTAGTTGCCACTCAGCACTCCAGCTCCAGCTAAGCAAGCACTTTTTTGAGGTCAGAGCCACTGCCTTAGGATGGGGGCGCCCCTCAGCCAGCCCTGGAGGTATGCAAGGAGTGGGTTCATGGCCACTGAAACCAGGTATGAAGGTGTCTCCTGCACATGTTTCTCCTGTTTGTGGTGTAGGTCATTGCATACCAATACTCCACCGGTTCCCAAGCCTGCTTGGGAATCACCTTGGGAGGGCATTAAAAACACAGATGCCAACCTCTGTGCTGGTGACTCACTGCTAGGCTGGGAAGCTGTACTTAAGAGCAGTTCTTAAACTTCATGTGAAGGAAAGACTCATTTTTCAATTTTCGTTCTGTCACAATCTACACTTTTGTAAAATACACAATTCACGCTTCTGCGTTGCAGCCATGTCAAATTGCCAAAACAGTACCTAAATACCTACTCTAATTGCTGCATTTATCTTGTCTTGCACCTGGAACAAACTGCTTTCCAACCAGCACTAGATTGCGAACCATACTCTGTGTAGCTTGTGTTAAATGACCCTTACTCTAGAGGCCATTTCTAGCCTTGAAGTTCTTTGTCTCCGTGCTGCTCCTGGTCAGAAAAGGCTGTCCTGCCTCTATTCCAGCGTGTACGGCTCCATGTGGTACTAGGCCCTTAGGCCTGGTTCACCAACTAAGATTTCATTTTGCCCTGTGACTGTCTTAGCTCCCCAGTTTCCCGCTGTCTGTGAAGGTGGCATCTTATGCAATTTTCTCACAGAACCCAAAGACCAATGGAGTTATGATGCATGTACAGTCTTTTTCTTTTCCTTTCTTTTCTTTTGTTTTCATTTTTCTTTCTCTTTCACTCTTCCTCCCTCCCTTCCTTCCTTCCTTCTTTTTCTTTTCTTTCTTTCCTTCTTTCTTTTTTTTGATGGAGTCTCACTCTGTCACCCAGGCTGGAGTGCAGTAGGGTGATCTCAGCTAACTGCAATCTCTGCCTCCCCGGTTCAAGTGATTCTCCTGCCTCAGCCTCCTGAGTAGCTGGGATTACTGCCCCCCTCCCCACCACGCCCAGCTAATTTTTGTAGTTTTAGTAGAGACCAGGTTACACCATGTTGGCCAGGCTGTCCTTGAACTCCTGACCTCAGGTGATCCATCCACCTTGGCCTCCAAAAGTGCTGGGATTACAGGCGTGAGCCACCACGCCCTGCCCAGTCGTTTTCATTTAGTGGGCCCAGGCCTTCCCATTCTGTGCCATACATACTAAACAAAGCATGCATTGATTTAGTAAAGATCTGGCCTGGGCCAAAGGGGTCACTTGTTGTCCCCAAAGTGTAATTCTCAAAGCAGATATCCAACTTCCCTGACTACACTCGATGGGCTGTACTTTTGAGTGGGTCTGACTCCAGAGTAACAGCTGCCCAAAATCTCCCAGGGCAGGCTAGGGAAAGGTGGTGCTAAGGGAAATGGGGCATTTAAAATTAAAGGAATGGAATGTACCACAGTGATTGCTGAGGTGTTGTCCCCCTTGAAAGTTCTATAGTTCAGATGCCTAGTATGACTGAGCTTCTTGAAGCCAGGCAGTTTTCTATCATGGCCACAAACACTTCCATTCATTGCAGCAACACTTTCTTAGCCTCTTCTAACTGCAGGTTCCTGTGCTGAGCCCTGGGAGAGGGAGATCAGCAAAGAGTCACACATGGTCCCAACTCTGGAGATGCATGGGACTCACAGTCCAGTGGGGAACAAGAAGGAAAAAATTCCTAATAGGACAAAATCGCTGAAGCATGACCAAGCTGGATTGTTAGCTACATGAGCATAGGGATTATTATATGGCTTGTTTACTATGGTATACTCAGTGCCTGGTACCCACTCAATATTTGTTGAATGAAAGCTCTTTAATATTTCTATCCTGGGTGCCTGTGATCAATGATCAGTCTTATGTGCCTACTTGGCTAACTATAGTCCTCAAGTATTCAATTAAACACTAATCTACGTGTTGTTGTGAGAGTATTTTGTAGCTGTGCTTAACATCTACAATCAATTGACTTTAAGTAAGGGAGATTATCCTAGATAATCTGGGTAGGTCTCAGTCAATCAGTTGAAAGGCCTTTAGTGCAAAACTGAGGTTTCCATTAAAAAAAAAAAAAATTCTGCCTGTGGACTGCAGCATCAGCTTCTACCTGAGGGGTTCCAGCCTGTCCTTCCTGATGACCTGTCCTGTGGATTTTGGACTTGCCTGGGCAGCTCCACAATTGATTAAGCCAATTCTTTGCAATAAATCTATTTATATATCTGTGTAATTATTTATCCATGTGTTCATTTATGTCTCTCCCTCTGTCTCTCTGTCTCTCTTATCTATCTATCTATCTATCTATCTATCTATCTATCTATCTATCTATCTATCTAGTTTCACCAGAGAAAGAGTACCAGTATCTAAACCTATATCTATATCTCCTGGGCCCACACCTTAACTCCACACCAGCACCCAGAGCTGTCACCCAACTAGCACTGCTCATGCTGTCTGTGAGTTCTGCTGTCTTCTCCAATAGTCTGTGAGCTTGCTGAGGGGAGAGACCTTGTTGCCTCCATGTCTGTAGCCCCAGTGCCTAGCCAGGGCTTTGCAAGGAGTGATCTTTCTGAATGATTGTTGGATTAATGGATGTAAAAAGGACAGGAAGCAGATAATAAGGTGTCATGGGTGACCTCTTAGGTCAGTTCATCCACCTTGCACAGCTTTAGTAATGACCTCCGCACCTGGGATTGCTAAGCCACTAGCTATAGTGCAGACCTCTCCTCTGAACACCAGACTCATAACTACTAACACCCACTGCCTGTGGTAGAACCTCAAACTCAATATGAGAGGCAGCTGAATGTAGTACTTAAAGAGTCTGGACTAATGGACCCTACTGCCTGCATTGAAATACTTGCTTCTTCACTGATTAGCTGTCATATCTCAGGCAAATTACTTTATCTCTCTAGAACTCAGTTACCTCACTTATAAATTAAAATCATCATCATCATCCTCCTCCTCCTCTACTTGATAGGGTTGGAGGAGGAGTGAGGTAACACATGTAAAATGCAGGGATGGGGTCCTGTAATACTGTATGCTCTCTACAGCATTGAAGACCTGTTAACTAATATTATAATGTTCCATTCAAATTGCTTTAAAACTAAACTCAAGATCTTCTCCGAGATGTTCCTCCTTCCCTGTATTTTGCACTATACAAATTTCTCTACATCCACACCCCTTCCCACTTCCCAATATATTTTTAAATTGTGTCAACTCTAATTCTTAAAAATATTTTTTCTCCATCCTCCCTGCCATCACCTATGATCCCAGCCACCACCATCTCTCACCTGGATGACTGACAGCCTCCTATATGGTCTATCCACTTCTGTTCATGGCCCCTCCTAAAAGTCTATCCCCTGCACAGCTGCCAAGGGGATCTCTACAAAGGTTGTAACTCCTGCTTAGAACTTTTCAGTGACTTTCCATCTCATGATGAATAAAATGCAAACTCTTCCCCTGGCCCTGGCCTCCAATTCCTGGGCACCTTCTGATCTGATGTTCTGCCTCTTTCTCTATCCTCCGCTATGTTCTGGCTATACCAACTCCCTTGCTGTTCCTCAAACACATATGCACCTACTGCAAGGTATTTGCACATATTGATCTATTTGGCTTAACCCCAATTAATCCTTCCTATTTACGTCTCATTTCACACACTACCTCTGCAAGGAAGAATTTCCTGACCTTCCAGGTCAGGTTCTCCATTGCATGCTTTCATTGCATCAAAGCTCTTAGCTCAGATGCCAATATTCCTTTATTGGTGTGCTTCTCTGATTAATATCTTTCTCTTTCACAAAAGCTAAAAGCTCCATGAGGGCAGGGATTTTATCTGCCTTGTTCAAAACCGTCCTTCCGGTAGCTAGAAGAGTATTTGGTATATAGCAGATGCTCAATAAATAGTTGTTAAATGGCTGGATCATGGAAATAATATTCAAATTGGGCTTAGGATATAAGCAGACATTTAAAACAAAAATTATAGACACTTGGTGCCTGAGTGGTATAAAAGGAGAAAAACAGACTTCAGTAGTAAAAACTACATGAGCAAAGGCACAAAGGCACATACATAGAGGGCAGGTGGAGAGACTGCTGAGGATTCTGGCATAGCAGGAAAGAAGGTTTCTGTGGTGAGAGGTGAGGCTGGGGTGACAGTGGGGGGCTCTGTAGCCTGGAGCCTCATCTTTGTCTGGAGGGCAACGGAGAGCTTGAAACGGTTCTGCTTTGGGGAAGGCTGGCCAGAAGTGAAGACTGCCTTTTAAAAATTTATTTGTTTACTTTTTTAATGCAACAAGGTCTCACTCTGTCTCCCAGGCTTGAGTGCAGTGGTGTGATCGTAGCTCACTGCAGCCTCCAACTCCTGGGTTAAAGCAATCCTCCTGCCTCAGCCTCCTGAGTAGCTGGGGACTACAGGTATATACCACCACACCCATCTAATTTTTAAAAAATACTTTTATTTCTTTTCTTTTCTTTTTTTTTTTTTTTGTAGAGATGGGGTCTTGCTATGGTGCTTAGGCTGGTCTTGAACTCTTGGTTTCAGGCAATCCTCCTGTTTTGCCTTCCCAAAGTGCTAGGATTATAGGTGTGAGCCACAATTCTGCTGCTCTGCCATCTCCATCTGACCTCAGGCATCTTTCAAATGCTTCGCCTTCAAATAAGCCACCTTCAAAAGCTCAGGTTGCGTTTTCACATGCTGGGACAAGCCCCAGGGAGTCCCAGTGGTTCTCCTTTCCTGTTCTACATTTTCTGAAGACTTGGAGCACTTGTTGTGGGCTTCAAGAAAAGCTTACACTAAATTCTCAACACCAAGTGTTCAAATAACAGTCATGACTTAAAGTTAGATAACTGCGGGAAAGGTCAGAGCTACAAGTTTGGAGGAAAACTGTTGGGCCTTCTGGGAGGGGTTAGAATCGCTGTGAGCTCCAGAGTCTAGGGCTTGGAAGATGAATCCGAGGCCAGAGTGAAAAGAAACTGTGTGTGTGTGTGTGTGTGCACGTGTGTGCGTGTGTGTGTGTGTTGAGAGAGACAGAGAGATAAACGAAGTGAGATAGAGAGACACAGAAACAAAGAGACACAGAGAGCAAGCCAGAGAGAGAAAGACAACCATGGTAATTAGAAAAGACAGAGGCACAGAGACATGGAGATCTAGAGAGACTCAGGCAGAGACCCTGAAGACCTAGGAGACAGAGATGTTGCCCATGAGAAAGGCTCAGAGGCACAGTCAGAAGCATGGATGTGTGGAGCTGGTGGGATGGCTTGCTCAGCTTCTGATAAATGACTTCTTCCTTCCAGTGTAAAAGGATGTATGAGCTCTGGAGTTGGAAGTTATGTGGAGAAAAAACAAACGAACAAACAAAAAAACAAAACATCAAGGGAAGACAAGCGAAAAATAAGCTTGTCAGCTGGTTAAGAAATTTACTGGTAAAATTTTTATATCCACCCATTTTCTTCTTTTTGAGCCCAGTCTGTGCAAGAAAGTAAGTGCAGAGGTTTCTCACCCTCAGAGAGGAGGTCAACATAACTAATGGCTTTTTCAGCACCCTGTTGAGAGTTTTTTCCTCAACCTGCCCATGGTCTAGCCCCAGTCAAGGCTACTGGGGGTTCCATGTAGATCCCATCACCATCATTCATTGTGTATCTCACCCCAGCCTGTGTCCTCAGGGACACCGATGTGGTAACCATGGGTGACATTCAGAGAGAAGGATGCTTTTTGGCTTCTTACTGCTGTACTGGAAAAGGGACTGTGGTATGACCTGTCTCTTGTTTTTATTTGCAACGTCAATTACAAGGAAGCTTCATATATTCTGGATAATTGTGCCAGTGCTCATTGTCCTCTTGTGAATAGAGCCCGCAGCAAGGTGCAGAGGGCTTGATCCAGATTGTATGGAACTAGAGCTTCATTCTGTTCTACTACACTGGTGACTCTGGGCACTGTCTTCCTTTCTCTGGGCTTTTGATTTTCCTGTCTAACAAAGAAAAGGAACAGGCATTTGCTAAGAGGACTTCCATTTGTGACATTCTAGAACTCTTGGTGTTTTCAAAATCCCTAATTGGTAGCCACCCACTAGTCTATCACGACTTTCTTAGAAATATGAGTTGAATGATTGTACCACTGGGTGGACTCACGAGTACCTGAGCAACTATAGCAAAATGGTGTACATTAAAAGTTGGTGTTCCATCAAAAAGCTTATCCACCATGATCAAGTAAGCTTCATCCCTGGGATCCAAGGCTGGTTCAACATACACAGATCAATAAATGTGATTAGTCACATAAACAGAACTAAAGAAAAAACATATGATTATCTCAATAGATGAAGAAAACGCCTTCAATAAAATTCAACATCCCTTCATGTTAAAACCCTCAATAAACCACATATTGAAGGAACGTACCTCAAAATAATAAGATCCATATATGACAAACCCACAGCCAACATCATACTGAATGGGCAAAAGCTGGAAGCATTCTCCTTGAAAACCAGCACAAGATAAGGTTGCCCTCTCTCATCACTTTTATTCGATATAGTATGGAAGTTTTGGCCAGGGAAATCAGGCAAAAGAAAGAAATAAAAGGTATTCAAATGGGAAGCGAGAAAGCCAAACTATCTTTGTTTGCAGATGACTTGATCCTATATCTAGAAAACCCCATCGTCTCATCCCAAAAGCTTCTTAAGCTGATAAGCAACTCCAGCAAAGTCTCAGGATGTAAAATCAATGTGCAAAAATCGCTAGCATTCCTGTACACCAATAACAGGCAAGCAGAGAGCCAAATCACAAATGAACTCCCATTTACAATTGTCACAAAAAGAATAAAATACCTAGGAATACAGCTAACAAGGGAAGTGAAGGACCTCTTCAAGGAGAACTACAAACCACTGCTCAGAGAAATCAGAGATGACACAAACAAATGGAAAAACATTCCATGCTCATGGATAGGAAGAATCAATATCGTTAAAATGGCCATACTGCCCAAAGTAATTTATAGATTCATTAAACGACTATTGACATTCTTCACAAAATTAGGAAAAATCTATTTAAAAATTCATGTGGAGCCACAAAAGAGCCCAAATAGCCAAGGCAATTCTAAGCCAAAAGAACAAAGCTGGAGGCATCACGCTGCCTGACTCAAACTATACTAGAGGGCTATAGCAACCACAACAGCATGATACTGGTACAAGAACACACATATAGACCAATGAAACAGAAAAGAGAACCTGGAAATAAGACTGCACACTTAAAACTATCTGATCTTCAATAAACCTGACAAAAACAAGCAATGGGGAAAGGATTCCATATGTAATAAATGTTGCTGGGAGAACTGGCTAGCCATATGCAAAAAATTGAAACTGGACCCCTTCCTTACATCATATATAAAAATCAACTCAAGATGGATTAAAGACTGAAACATAAAACCAAAGCCTATAAAAACCTTAGAAGAAAACCTACGCAATACCATTCAGGACATAGGCACGGGAAAAGATTTCATGATAAAGACGCCAAAGGCAATCACAACAAAAGCAAAAATTGACAAATGAGATATAAATAAACAAAAGAGCTTCTGCATAGTAAAAGAAACTATCAACAGAGTAAACAGATATGGAAGAACAGAATGGAAGAACATTTTTGCAATCTATCCACCCAACAAAGGTCTAATAGATAGCATCTATAAGGAACTTAAATTTACAACAAAAAAATTCCATTAAAAAGTGGTCAAAGGTCATGAACAGACACTTCTCAAAAAGAAGACATACTTATGGCCAAACAAACATGTAAAAAAGGTAAACATCACTGAACATTAGAAAAATGCTAATAAAAACCACAATGAGATACCACGTCACACCAGTCAGAATGACTATTACTAAAAAGTCAAAAGACAACAACTACTGGTGAGGTCGTGGAGAAAAAGGAATGCTTCCACACTATTGGTGGGAATGTAAATTAGTTCAACCATTGTGGAAGACAGTGTGGTGATTTCTCAAAGATCTAGAGGCAGAAATACCATTTGACCCAGTAACCCCATTACTGGGTATATACCTAAAGGAATGTAAATCGTTCTATTATAAAGATACATGCATGCGTATCTTCACTGTAGCACTATTTGCAGTAGCAAAGACATGGTATCAACCGAAATGTCCATCAATAATAGACTGGATAAAGAAAATGTGGTACATATACACCATGGAATACTATGCAGCCATAAAAAGAAACCCTATCATGTCTTTTGCAGGAACATGGATGGAGCTGGAGGCCATCATTCTCAGCAAACTAACACAGAACAGAAAACCAAATAACGTGAGGCGCCACTTATAAGTGAAAGCTGAATGATGAGAACACATGGACACACAGAGGGGAACAACACACACTGAGGCCTGTCAGAGGGTGGGGAGGGGTGAGGGGAGGAAAAGCATCAGAAAGAACAGCTAATGGAAGCTGGGCTTAATACCTGGGTGACGAGATGATCTGTGCATCAAACCACCATGGCACACATTTACCAATGTAACAAACCTGCACATCCTGCACATGTATCCCTAAACGTAAAATAAAAGTTGGAAAAAAAAGTTGGTGTGCAACATGGCATAGAGGTCTAATGTGACATGTCTCAGAACTCTGATCTTGATCTTGATCATTCTCAAATTTACAGAAGTGATTCAGTTAAAGGCATATAAGGCAGTTGTGCCAAACTTGCCAGTGCTCCAAGGTTTGGAGAAAAGAATGGAACTAGCTATAACACCCTAGCCCAACTCAACACAATGACTTCTGAAAGAGTCATTAAAAAAGTCATCATCTTTTAAAAATAAATTGTATGACCCCGATTAAAGAGCTCAGGCTCTGAAGAAACTCAGAAGAGAAATACCTAGTTCGGTTAACCACAAAGTTCCAAAGGGGCCCACAGTGCAATGTGACCACAGAACCAGTTGCCACAGTAGTTGGCTGTACAGTGTAGAATGAAGGGAATAATGACTCCCCTCTGATCAGACAATATTCACACACTTGAGCTCAGTTCTGGGCTCCACACTTGAATTGGACTGGGTACAACCTGGTGTATACAGAAGAAAACTACTAGGATGGATGGAGAGGAGAAAATGTGAACGAACAGATCAGCATGGAGAAGAGCAGATTCCTGGTGGAGCATGGCCATCCTCTTGAGGTCTCTGAAAGTCTGTCCAGTGGAGGAGGACCCACAGCTTGGGCCCTAGAAGTAAACCCTAAGATGAATCATCAAGATGCAAGTTGGAGGAAACAGTTGGCTGCCTGCGGGGTGGGTTTTGTCAACATAAAAATGTGTCTTCTGTGCTCCCTGCTCCCAATAACACAATGGACTTCACAAAGGCTTTCTAGCTGTGAGTACAAAGAAGCATTTCCAGGTGACTGGAGGAGCAGGTGTCAAGGATCCTGCAGCTGGAGACCTCAGGGTTTGAGAAGCCTTTTTCTTACACTCCTGTTCATTTACTTTTCAAGTTGGTCATTCATTCACTCATTCATTCACTCACAACCCATTCCTAAGAACTGAAGAAGACCCAGGCCCTATCAACAAGGGGCTTCAGGGTCAGAGGGCTTCCTGCAGCCACAGATGATTCCTGAGGTATGCATTCATTAAGATGCACACTGGAAGCAGAGAAGCCTTTGAGCAGAGTGCCGTCCCTCTGCTACTAGCCCCTTGTCCTGGAGGGGGAGGTCATGCTCAGTAGAGCTGACCCAGCCTGAGAAGGTCATAGAGCCCCAAGGTAACTATGCTCAACATTGTGCCTGGAACTGAGCCATAGCTTAAGCATCATTCAGACTGTGGTGTTTGCTGCATCTCCTTCCTGCCTGTGGCCAGAATTGCAGTGGCATTTGGTGGCACCACAGGCAGCAGAAACATCAAGGATCCCTCCCTCAAGGAGGTGTGATTCACCAAAGGTGAGAGTAGCCAGATTGCAATGCTGTAAAAGCCTTAGAGATAAACTTGCCAATTAGTATGGAAAAGAATGAGGTCCCAGGGGCTTCAGAACCCTGTATTTGTCTCTTCTCTTTTAGAGCAGCATAAATTTTGGAGGCAGCCTGGAGTCCCTCCTGAAGCAGAAGAGCCACAACAGGCCCCTTGGGATGGAGCTGTCGAGCCACAGCATAAGCCCCCGCATGCACAATTCAACTGGCAAATTCCTCCACTGTGGTAGAGGTGGATTTTGTTCCCAGGGACACTAGAGGAATGCACAAATATGAAGCCTGCATGTCAGTCCCCCTCCCCACAGGGTTCTAGAGTCAGTCACAACTCCTTACCACATACTTTTCATTTGCTAGCCATTGCCTCACCCAGGTTGCAAGCCCAGTCTTTTGTCTCTTGTAGTTGGGGTCTCAATTTTAGTATGAGGATAACAAGAGAGGAGTTGTGGGAGGTTGCTCTCTTAGAGCTACTAGCTAGCCCAGGTAACAACAAGCTTCCCTGGCATCCTTTCTTCTGAGCTGACCTGTGGAACCGATGAGCCACAGGTGAGCTTTGGCACATCGCCACAGAGGCAAAGCTGATTTCTCCATGGCTGGGGTGCCTATATTGGGATGCCCTGGCTGGATTAGCTGCCACCAGCTGCTGTAAGGTGGATTTGCATTTCTGCCCCTACTGCAGAGGCCATTTAACAGCATGATGATAGATATTTAATCTGTAGCCTGAGCTGCAAGCACAGTGATAACGGTAGACAGGCAAGGCGAGATTCGTAGTCTGTGTTAATGGGGCTGCCTTCATCATGGCCAAATAAATAACGAAGGGAGGTGATAACAATGGTGCCTTTATGATCACCATGAAAAGCTCGTACTGCTTCAGGGTTCTGCACTGTGCTGTGCTGCATTTAAAAAGAAGGTAGGCAGAAAGCAAGCAGGCAAAGGGGCTGGGGAGGGCATCAGGCCAGGGACAGGGCAGAGGTCCCCCTATTGGCCTTAGTAAGTATGGCCGCAGGCAACCCTCCATTCTTACCAGTGCCATTGCTACCACCTTTACCACCAGGGCCTTTCTGGGCTCCCTACACCCAAGAACACATACCTGGGGTTTCAGAGTCTTCCTAAAGGACTCCGAAATCTCCTATTGACAAAGGAAAAGAGAATGGCCACCAATAAATGTTCAGATGATTTAATGAGTTTTCTTGGGATTATTTGAGACAAAACAAACTGGGTGGGGTATGAGTCACGGGGCCAATCAGGTTCTGCCTTTCATAGTAGATGTGGGGGAGACAGACTCAAAGCTGCTTCTGGAGTACTGGAGTTCTCTTTACATAGTATACCTGTCTAAAGTTTTAGAAACTAGCTGAGTGGGGTGACCATTTCAGGACATTTACTATGAGCTCCAACATTTCTTCTCCTCTCTTTACTGCTTTAGAACAAGAGAGGCAAGAGAGCAAGGAGTCATGGCAAAGAACCCCTAGATGTAAAGGGCTCTCGGGGATGCCAAATAAAGTTATCCCCTGACTTACCCAGCCAGCTGCTAAAGGGAGGGCAAATGTTGACAGGTTCTCTGGGAATATAACTTGATACAAAACTTCTGGAAGGCCTTAAGGCTACCAGAGGCAACTCCACAGGATGTTCTACTCAAGTCTGGCTATATAATTTGCTTGGTGGAAAATAGGAGGTTTGTGAATGGAGCACTACCTTTATTTGTCCACTTGCATTTGGAAAACTCTCTCATTAGAAACAGTAAGACTAATATATATTTGTGTTAACCTGTTTAAATCAGGGTCATAATGACTCTAGAGTAGGTGGCTTTCAAATTCCAGTTCAATCTTGAAATTCTTGCATTGTATTTTGTGATAATAAAGTCTTATGGCTAAATGGAAATGCAGGCTACATTTTCTTCAATGCAGTTAATAACATATTTGAGAAGCCAAGCTATTTGGACCATGAGGCAGCAACCCAAGCACCATGATTCCCTACAAGTTTATTTAACTTGGGACAAATTACCGGGCAATGCTCCACTGTTTCTGATATGTGCATCTTGCAAATTGAAATTTTGGCTGAGAGGGTCAAGAGCTTGGCTGACACCCTCACACAGGGCTTGCCTCTTAGTGGGCCCATGGATACACTTAGTGAATATATAGGTGAATGAATGCCCACATCCTTCTCCCCAACCATCTTCCCTCCTAAGAAGTCTGACGATTTCTCTAAACATCTTCACCTCTATTTGCCATCATGTTCAGATTAGTTTGGGACTTTCATGAACAAGGCTGGTGGAGATGGCAGGAAGATCTGAACTCTGTGTTTAGGTCATCATCTTACTCTTTTTACGGTATTTCTTTTTATCCAAATTGCTTTCTTACTGGGGCTTCTGCTCCTTCTCTCTCATTCAAGGTTCTTTGAATCCTTTACTCTCAGATTTGTGCCATGCTTGCAATTGAGATGGTGAACGTAGGCTCCTGGCTGGAGCCTTCCTTGATCCTACAGACTGCCATCTCAGCTTGACCAGCAAGGCCAGATAGCGAGTCTGAGATCTCACACCTGGATGAGCAAGAGCGGGCACTGTCCCCTGCTCATCTTTCAACTGCCACTCTCTACATGACAGGCTCACAAACACTCTCTGCTTAGAACCCATCTTAGATCCAAAGGGCCTTCAATGTAAAGGATTCCAGGTATCTGGTGTCTGGTCCTAGCTGCATCTCCCATGGACATTTCTCACCCTCAAGCCTACAGAGGCTCTCCCCTAAGGACAGCTTGTATCTTCCAGCCTTTTTGTTTTTGCATCTGCCTTCTCTTCCGCTTAGAATGCTATCTTCCAAATCTGTTAACAGAGTTAACTTAGAATACCCTCTTCCAAACCTATTAACAAAGCTTTTAAAATCTCAGCTCAAGTAACAATTTCTCCTTGAAGCTTTCTCTACTCCTTGATGAATTCAAAAAATCATCAAGCTGGAAGAAGCCTCTGACCTTATCTAATCCAATACCCCATTACATAGATGGGAAAGCTGAAGCCCAGGGAGGGTCAGTGCATGCTCAACCTTGCAGAGCACGTCAGTAGTGCAGCTGGGACCTAAATGCCGCTCTCCTGACATTTACATTGTCTCATTCTGCTCCCTCCTCCTCACCTGGCTGTCAGTTGTCACTAGGCAGTAGAAATAAAGCAAACACACAGAAACCCTCACTTTTCAGAAAGATTAGAGGAAATATTGGAATAAAATATTTGAAAATATTAACCATGGCTATCTTTGGGTTGTTGAAAATTAGATGACATTTTCTACTTCTTTTTCTTATTTGGAATAATTCAAATGTTCCTAATGAGCATATATTTCTGGTAAAATGGAGAAAGTCAATACACATGCAAAGAAAGGTGAGAAGGAAGAGGAGGAGGAGGAGGAGAAGAATGAAAAAAGAAAGACAATGCCTTGCAAAACCAGTGTGGTGCGCGGGCATTTTGGAGAGCCCAGTGCTTCCTTAGAAGGCCCTGTACATCCCTTGTGGATGGAGGAAGTAAGCCAGCTCTTCTCCTTTGGATTAAGAAGCACATAGCTCTCACATGGGCCCTAGCTCCAGCAGCAGCACAAAACAAAACAAAACAAAACAAAACAAAACAAACAAAAAAACTGTGTCCCATGGGAGAGGTTGCCTATCCAAGAATTACTGATCTCCTGACCTACATGTACAGTGGTGACTTCACACTTCGTCTTCATAGGTTTCTGGGATTACTGGGATCCCACTGAGCCAGAGTGGTGGGTGTGTGTTTTCTGCCTCTGGAAGTGTACCTTCCACTTGGTTTTGGATTAATTAGGCTCTTAAAGACGTGCAGATGGAGCTGACTTGCACACCTAAGGGCAGGGCTTTTCTTCACAAGCCACTGTGCCATGTGGCACACCCACCATCATGGATGGGAGGGAAAGCCCCAGCTTCCCGAGGGTCCCCAAAGGCATCAGTGACGCTTAGGACTATAGAAACAGGGACCAGGGCCTCCCGGCTTGGCTCACCTGAAGCCAGCACTCTGAAACATGTTGCTCTTTTTAGAGTACTGAGATGTGGGAGGAAGAGGGAGAAAAAGAGAAATGACTTGCTCTTCACTAGGGGTGGGACTTGGGGATCACATTTTCAATCGAGGCTTCTATTATGAATTTTGTCCTTGCAAAATTCATAAGTTGAAGTCCTAACTTTCAGTACCTCAGAATGTTGACTGTATTTGGAGGTAGGTCTTTACAGAGGTAATTAAATTTAAAGAGGGTCATATGGGTAGGCCCTAATCCAAAAGGACTGGTGTCCTTATAAGAAGAGATTAGGACATAGACACACACACACAGATGACCATCTGAGGACACAGGGAGAAGACTCCATCTTATAAGCCAAGGAGAGACGCTTCAGGAGAAACCAACCCTGCCCACACCTTGATCTCAGACTTCTAGCCTCCAAAACTATGAGAAAATACACTTCTGTTGTTTAAGACCCGTCTTCATTATGGTAACCAGAGTAAACTAAGGCAGCTTCTCTACTGTTAGGAAGCCTAAGACTCACAGGGCAGCTGGCTAAAATGCAGATTCCTGAGCTTACCCTCAGATGATGTTAATTAGGAAGCCTGACAAGCCACCAATTCCTCTTGCTCAAGAAACTCTGCAGAGTATTCCAAAGGATGTGGTCCCTGGGCCACACTTTGAGAAACCAGGACTCGAATATTGGACTTAGACTCAGAAGTACTGGGTTTGAGATCCAACGCTGGGCTTATTCACTTTGGGACCTTGGTCAAGTGAGGTTGCTTTTTGGGCTTCAATTTCTTCCCATATGGAGTGGGGTTGATAATGCCTTTCATGCCTCGCTCACAGGGCTGCTGATTAACATGTATATATGTGAAGGGAAAGGCTTTGGCTTCCTCTCAGGGGTCCAGGAATGGTTTACTTGTCAGCTTGAGCTGCTGAGCTACCATAACAAAATACAATAAACTTAGGGGCTTAAAGAACAGCTGCCTTCTTGCTGTGTGCTCACATGCTTCGGGGGTCGGGGAGGGGGGAAGGGGGGCGGGAAGAGAGAGAGAGAGAAATACAAGCTCCCTGTCTTGTAAGGACACTAATCCCGTCATGAGGGCCCACACTCTCGGGACCTCATCTAACCCTAATTACCTCCCAAAGGCCCCACCTCCAAATACCATCACGTTGGTGGGTAAGACTTCAACATAGGAATTTGGGCGGTGGTGGCAGGGGGGACACTATTCAGTCCATCCCAGGTGACAGTGATGCCAATATGCTTGCAAGTCAAGCTTAGACCCTATATGCAACTCCCTAGATCTCTGAGACCCAGGGCCCTGCATTTCAAGTTACTGAACTGTGAAATAAACCTTAAGGCCTTGTTTCTTCTTTGAGGAGTCTCACCCTTTCTGAGCAGAGGTGCTCTGTGGCCTAGTGGCCCCAGGATGAGGGAAAAGGAGATAGGGGCAGGGGAGTAGCTGGGGCACCATCAGGCCTTCCTCCTGTAGACAGGCCAGGCTAGTAAAACTCTTCTGGATATACTCAAAGGTGCCGGGGCCTCTTTGGGCCCTCCCTGCTCTGGCACCATGCCCTTGTAGAGGGCAGTCTCAGCATAATGCTTAATCTTCAAAAAGAACAAATCCAACAGCAAATGCATTGACAGTTAATGTGGCATTTTACTGAAGGTTTCAAGGAGAGACAGGGAGATATATATCACCAAGCAAAATTTATTAAATGAACTCTTTCAACATCTTGGCTTTTTTCTTAAAATTTATCTTCAATGGCAGCTGCCTGAATTCTTCTCTCTCCCCCAACCCTGTCCTCCCCTCAAGATGGGGTTCAGATCAAGGCTTGGAACAGAGTAAGTTCTCAGAGACTGCTTTGCTTTCCCTGGGAAATCTAGGACTCTTGTCTTCCCACGTTGACCACTTACTCATTACAGCAGTCTCACGCCTCACAGAGTTTGCAGAGCAGCATTACTAGAAGGTTCTCAGTCAGAGATCATTTAGGCCAGCTTTTCATTTTACAGAGGGGAGAATTGAGGCCCAGGAGTGAGAAGGCAGTTTCCTCATAACAAGGATAACAGAGATATGTAGCAGAGGGAAGTAGGTGTTTGGCTCCCTTTTGTCTCTGCTTAACTTTTGGTCTTGAATGAAGTCCTCATCCATCTGCAGATCACTGTGAAGATGGTGAGCGATGCCATCTGGGCTTTCATTGTCAGTTCAGAGACCCAAATGTGTTAGTCATGAGTTGTTCATCTCCAGTGTGGAATTAGCTCTGCCCCCGCTGCCTCTCCCCGATCCAGCACTGACCAGATTTCCAATGGTCTCTGAGTGAAATCTGGATAGGCAGGCAGGAGGGAGGAACACTGCTGAGGTGGCAGGAGAATTAAAGGGGTTTGTTCTGATGGGAAAGTGGACTTGGCAAGAGAGTTGTGGTTTCCTGCTCCAAAGCCATTCTCAGACTCTTGATTTCTCTCTTGGAATGGGCTGGCGGCATAGTGGGGTAGAAAAAGGCATGGGACTAGGAGTCTGGAAACCTGGACTCAGGTCCTGGCGTGGCTTCCACCTCTGAACACAGCCTTGGTCATAGCCCAGCCTCTGCCTGGGCCTCTTTCCTGCCTTCCCAGTGGGGAGAGTCAGACAGAGGCCCTGCATAGACTGGGGGTGGCAATCAATCACAGGTCCTGCCCATGTGGGCACTGGTGGCCAATCTGCCAGGCCATGCTCTTCTAGACTGCAGTCAGGAGGCAAGATGAGGAGGGACCGAGGCCTTCCTGCCTGGAAGGGATTTAGGAAAGAAGTTGCCTGATTGATGCATCTGTAGTCCAACAACACTGAAATGGAATTGATATGGCAGAAATAGGCAGAGATTCTGGCAAACACCAAGGGGTGGGGGGCAGAAGTCAAGACCAGAGTGACTGTGGGAGGAGGGACTTCTGGCTCTTAGCTTCCAATCTCAGTTATTTTCTTGCTACCAGAGGAGGGGAGAAACTGTCACAGCAAGCAGCTCACTTTCTACATGCACAGAGCTCTAGCAGCAGGCCTGGCAGAAGGCGGGAATCAGAGAGGAGGCCTCTCACAGGGCTCACAGTACTGAGCTGAGCAATAGGAGAGCATCACTGGCAAAGCCACAGTCGACTCCCACTCTGTAATTGGTCTCCCTGCCTCCACTCTTGCTGTGCCCTCAACCCACTTTTGGCTCGGGAGCTAGAGCGATTTTATTTTATTTTATTTTATTTTTTATTTATTTATTTATTTATTATACTTTAAGTTCTAGGGTACATGTGCATAACGTGCAGGTTTGTTACATATGTATACATGTGCCATGTTGGTGTGCTGCACCCATCAACTCGTCAGCACCCATAGCAAAGACTTGGAATCAACCCAAATGTCCATCAGTGACAGACTGGATTAAGAAAATGTGGCACATATACACCATGGAATACTATGCAGCCATAAAAAAGGATGAGTTTGCATCCTTTGTAGGGACATGGATGCAGCTGGAAACCATCATTCTTAGCAAACTGTCACAAGAAGAGAAAACCAAACACCGCATGTTCTCACTCATAGGTGGGAACTGAACAATGAGCTCACTTGGACTCGGGAAGGGGAACATCACACACTGGGGCCTATCATAGGGGGGGGGGAGGGGGGAGGGATTGCATTGGGGAGTTATACCTGATATAAATGATGAATTGATGGGTGCTAGAGCGATTTTAAAATGCAAATCACTTGACTTCCCTGCTCAAACCTCCCGTGGCTGCCCATTGCAGGGAGAATAAAATTCACCTTTCTTATCCTGATCTCCAAGGCCCCAAGTAACCCAGCCCCACTTACCATGCTAACCTCATCTGGTGCTGTCCTCCCCTCATTCTCCATATGCCAACCTCATGTGCTTTCTTTTCTTCTTTTCCTTAAACAGACCAAGCTCAGTCCCACTTTAAGGCCTTGGCACTTGCTTTCCTGCTTGTGAGAAAACTCTGCCTCCCAGATTATTATGTGACTGGCTCTTTGTTTGTTAACCGGTCTCAATTAAAATGTCATTTCCTCAGAGATGCCTTCTTGAAACCAGTCAAACTGAAGAAGCTACAGGGCTATGAGCCCTGTGTGTTTGTTTACTTGCTTATTGTTCATCTTTTCCACTTGAACGTAAGCTCCCCAGGGCCAGGTCATTGTTTCTTTGAGCTTCACTGTATTTCCAGTGTCCGACACTTAGCAGGCACTTACAGAATGCTTGGGGGAGTAAATGAATAATGAATGAATGATGTGCAGAAGTCAACCAGGGAAAGGTAATGGTGAGAAAGGCAACCTGTCCAACCCCCAGGCAGAGTTAGCCACTCTGGTCTCTTGGCCCTCATGTTGTGATCACAATGTGTGCTAATGTACCTGCACATACGGCCATCTCTCCCAACAGACATTAAACTCCGCAAGGCTCAAGATCATTTCTGTGTTGCTCAACATTGCATACTTTGTACCTCAGTATGCCTGACACATTGGAGGTCCTCAGTAATCTTTGTTGGTTGACTGAATGACTAATCTGTCCTCAGTCAATGGAGCATAGAAAGAATCAACACATCTGTCTTTTATAAATGGGAAAACCAAGGCTCAGGGACACTTGTACATGGCAACACCTGAGTCAGGCCAGAATGCAGGTCTTAGCAACAGGACTATTTTACTGTAAATGATTTGAAAGTTGGCCCAGCTGAGATGTCTTTTCAATGCTGAGCGACTGAACACACCGAAGGCCAAGCCATCATTTTGCTTGAAGAAGAAGGGAATCTTATTATTGGAGGCAAAGGGCATACTCGATGAAACGCTACATCATCCAGGACTGGATTAGCCTGGACAAGATACAGGAATAGAGGAGCTACATTGAACTCTGGTAAACACCTGCCCTCACTAATAGGGATTCAGGCTATCTTTCCACTCTGCTAATGCCTCCTCTTTCCAGAAACCCTAGCCAGACACACTTAACCTGTGGAAGGTGTTCCTATCTGCTTCAGATGATGGGGTCAGTAACAGGATTGATGTTTACTGAGAGCCCTGCAGAGTTAAGGACTAAAAGAGGCAGACTTTAGAGTCAAAAAGATCTGGATATGAATCCTATCTTTTCCACTTACAAAACTTGCCCTCCGTTAACTGATTTGCTTCTCTGAACCTCAGTTGCCTCCTTTAAAATTTGAGAGTAATAAGAATAAGATCTATCATGTAGGACTTTTTGTAAGAATTAGGGGTGATAATCTGAAAACTTAGCAAACTGTGCAACTTTCTACTCATTCTCTTCTTGGGTCTTTAGGAGTCTGCTCAGTTTGTATTCAAGTTCTTGCTTATACTCTTCAAAAACAAAACTGCTATGATTTCATCTCTGTAGTCTCACGGAAGCCCAGTACAGACCTGGGTACAGAGTGGGTGCTTGTGCAGGCTGCCACCCTGTTTGGCACTCTAATGCTCAATGAGGATAGGCAAAGCTATTGCTAGCAGAGGTCTTTACACTTTTGTAAAACACTTGGGTGTTCACACGTATGCAGTTGAGGTCAAGGGCACCATGCCCAACTCCAAGAGGACAGGCAGACCCTGCTTCTGTGCAGGCTGGATGGGCCACGATAATTCAGGTGGCCTCTTGGCAGTTCCAGTGCCTGGAGGCAACCTCAACTCTGGACTCATAGCACTTCCCAGAAGATATTCACAAGGTACGTTTATGTAGTTGCTGACTCTGCTCTTGCCCTAGCTCCAGTCAGTCATGATGGCCTAGCCTACTAGTGACCAACTTGATGGCAATGGAACTGGGCCAGAAAGCCATGGATTCTGTGTTCCTAGCTGCTGGAAGCTGCTGTTTCTCTTGGTGTCAGTGACATCACACTATTCCTTTAGAATGTCTTTGCTGTCTCCTTCATGGATTCTTCCTCCTTTTAAATGTTGCTGTTGCTCAGACTTCTTTCTTCTATCGTCTTCTGTTGTCCTTCCACACAGTCTGGCTGGGATAGTGCATGGTTATTTATAGGTTGGTGACTTCCCACCTTTATCTTTAGGCACTTGAATGCAAGACCCTAGGTGGTCTCATTCATGCCTGAGGCTTCATCTATTACCTATATGCCAGAAACTCAACAACTTCTCTCCAATTCACAAGTCTTTTCTGACCCCAGACCTGTACATCAGTCTACTAGACACCTTCACTTGGATATCTCACAGGCATCTTATATCCCATATGTGCAAAACTGATTTCCTGGCCTCTTCCAGTCTTCGCATCTGAGTGAATCCTGCTTCAGGCACTCAGTTGGCCAAACTAAAATTGAGGTAGCATCCCTTCCCTCTCCCTCTTCCTTTTACCACCTTCCACTCCCTGCCACTTACAACCCTTGCTCTTAAAATAAAGACAAAAATACTTCATATGGCCTAAAAGCCTTGCACATGCTGGTTCCTGTCTATTTATTCTGTCATGTTTTGTACCATATTCACCCTTGATCATGTTGCTTAAATCACAACGCTATTATTTCTGTTCCTTGAACACATCGTGCTTCTTTTTACCTAAGGGCCTTTACACTCATCTACTACCCTCCCAGATCTTCATCTACGTAATCCCTCCTCATCCTTCTGATTACAGATAAAGTGTTAACTTCCTCAGGAAGCCCTTCTCTGACTTCAAACACCCCTTAGAAGGCGTACTTCTCCTTTAGAGGGTGTTTTTAAAAAGTAATAGACTTTATTTTACTGTTTTTGATTTACAGACAAGTTGAGCAGATAGTACAGAGTTCCCATGTACCTCTCCACCTCAATTTTCTTTATTATTCACATGTTACTTCAGTGCAGAACATTTGTTGCAATAATGAACCAATATTGATATGTTGTTATTAACTAAAGTTCATAGTTCATTCATATTTCTTTACTTTTTACATAATGTTTTTGTGTGTTTCAGTATACCACACTACATTTAGTTGTCGTGTCTTAGGCTTCTCTTGTCTGTGACAATTTCTCAGACTCCTTGTTTTTGATGACTTTGACAGTTTTGAGGAGGACTGATCAGTTGTTTTGTAGACTGTCTCTCTTGTGGTTTGCCTGATATTTTTCTCATGATTAGACTGGGGTTATATATTTTGAGAGGGGAATCACAGAAGTAAAGTGACATTTTTATCACATCATATCAAGGCAACATACTATGTACTTAATGTATGACATTTATTCTGATTGTGATCACCTGGCTAAAGTAATGTCTGTCAGGTGTCTCCACCTTAAAATTACTCTTCCCCACTTGCCATACGGTACTCTTTGGAAGAAAGCCACTATGTGCAGCCCACATTTAAGGAGTGGATATTATGTTCCTCTTCCTTTAAGGTGGAGAAGTTACATAATTTATTAAAATTTGTATGCCTGAGAGGCTATCTTTTCTTTCCCATTAATTAATGTATATTGCTACATACTCATGGATATTTATTTTATACTTTAGGTTATATTCTAATGTTATTTTATTTATTTTGTTGCTTATATTACCCTAGCTTTGGGCATTGAGAAGTCATTTTGTTGGCTGCTGTGTCACTTTGATACATTCCCATCATGGTAAAGATCTGTTTTGTTTTTAGCACTTTTTTTTTTTAACTTTCTGGTGCTATAAGATACTTCAGCATTATCCTGTATATTTTCTAGTCCCAGAATAAGTCTTTTCTCTAAGGAGCTCTGGTTCCCTTTATTGAAGAATGGTATTAGAAACGAAGATCTAGGTGTTAGATGTGCTAGCATTAAAGCACTTTCATTAGTCACAATTTTATTTCTATTTGTGTGATTATTTAATGCACATCTTTATCATCCACAAGGTGTTCCAGCAAGGCGGGGGCCATGTATACTTTTGCTCTTGTTATGTCCCCAGAGCCAAGCACAAGCTCTGTTAAATAATATGCACTAAAATACTTCTACATGAAGACCAGTTAATGTTTTACAGAAACGTCCTCCTCTACGTTATCCAGGACAAAAATATCAGAATAATCTAAGTCTCTGTCATCTCTCTCACTCTTCATGTCCAATCACCAAGTTCTGATGATTCTGTTTTGGGAATGCATTTCCTAATTTCCCCTCTAATACTACACTGCTTCAAGCATATATTTCCTGTCCATGGATAACCCCAATAGCATTCCAAATGGTATCCATGCTTCCAGTCCAACCTATACTTTGTATTGCTATAAAATTTATCTTCCTAAAGCACAGCTCTGACAAAGACACTTCTTTAATTAAAAACTCATTACAGAAATGGAAAAATATACCATATGCATGAATTGGAAGACACTATTTGTGGAGTGTCAACTCACAAATAGATTTACAAATTTATAGATTTTATGTATAGATTTATCGATTTAACATAAACATGTCATCATCATGACAATTTGTTTTGGTAGAAATTAACAAGCTTGCTCTAAGAGCTATATAGAAATGCAAAGGACCTAGAAACCTAGAGGTAATTTTGAAAAATATGATCAAAATTACAGGATGAAACTTAACCTGACTTCAAGACTTGCTCTAAAGCTATGTTAATAAAGATAGCGTATTACCGGCATAAGTCCTGACCAATATATCGTGTGACAAATACAGAGACCAGCAATAGATTCATGTTTATACAGTCATATTACGCTTGACAAAGGTGCCAAAGCAATCTAATGAGAAAGGGAAAGTCTTTACAATAAAAGGCATTGGAAGAACCAGCTATCCATATGAATAAATGAACCTCAAACCTAACTTCACACCCACCATACATAAAATTTAATTGGGGCTAGATCCAGGGACCTAGACATAAAGTAAAAGACCACAAACCTTTTAGAAAAGCATTGCTTCATCCCTTAGGCTAGTCAAATGTTTCTCAGGATACAGAAAACAGAATTAACAAGGACAATTGATAAATTAAACTTCATAAAAATTAAAAACTTCTGCTCATCAAAAAAGTCTGCTAAGAAAATGAATAGGTAAGTTACATGTTGTGAAATATTATTTAAAAAACATATATTTGACAAGGAACTGGTATTCAGGATATGTAAAGATCTTCTACAATCCAATAATTAAAAGACAATTAAAGGTGGGCAAAAATTATTGAACGAACACTTCACAAAAGAAGATATACAAATGGTCAATAAGCACAAGAAAGATTGCTCACATTATTTGT
Source organism: Piliocolobus tephrosceles (assembly GCF_002776525.5). Classification (NCBI taxonomy): domain Eukaryota; kingdom Metazoa; phylum Chordata; class Mammalia; order Primates; family Cercopithecidae; genus Piliocolobus; species Piliocolobus tephrosceles. Next base: position 2,921,762 of record NC_045445.1, on the reverse strand, counting down.
TATCTTGGAAATGCAAATTAAGATCACAATGAGATACCACTACACAGTCACCAAGGTGGTTAAAAATGAAAAGACTGACAATACCAGATGCCGATGAGGATGTGGAGAAAGCCAAATTGTCACACATTGTTGATAAGAATGTAAAATTATACAATCACTTTGGGAAGAGTCTAGCAGTGTTTCGTAAAACTCAACCTCCATGCACCCTAGGCCCAATCATTCGACCTCCATGAATTTATTCAAGAGCAATGAAAGTATATGTTTATAAAAAGAATCATACAAGAATGTTCATAGCAACTATATTAATAATAGCCTAAAACTGGAAACAAGTCAAGAGTCCATCAATGGGAGAATGATAAGCAAACTGCGTAAAGGTGGATACACAAACTGGATATACAAAATGTATGAACAAACTATGGCACATTCATCCAATGAAGCACTGCTCAGCAATAAAACAGAATTGCCAAAGCACATAACACAATGGATGAATCTCAAAAGCATCATGCCAAGTGAAAAAATCAAGATGCAAAAGAGTACAGTGTTGCTCAGATTCAGATTTCTGCTTTCTCCAGATGAGACTGTGAAAGAGATTAGTATGAGGCTATGGCTTTATTTTGTTTTTTGTTTTTTTGTCTACATAACAAGATCTAAGCTAATTTCTCCCCCAAATGTCTCTCCATTTATCTCAACATACTTCTATGCTGATTTGAGCTGTCTTCTTTATCATATACCAAATATTCATATATTTGAGTCTGCTTGTAGACATATTCTGTACACTAATCTGTCTCTTCTGTCACATCCTGTGGTAATTACTGTGACTTTAGAATACATTTTAATATCTTCTGTGGAAAATATCCCCTCATTTATTTTTTAAAAATATTTCTAGCTGGCCGGGCGCGGTGGCTCAAGCCTGTAATCCCAGCACTTTGGGAGGCCGAGACGGGTGGATCACGAGGTCAGGAGATCAAGACCATCCTGGCGAACACGGTGAAACCCCATCTCTACTAAAACTACAAAAAACTAGCCGGGCGAGGTGGCGGGCGCCTGTAGTCCCAGCTACTCGGGAGGCTGAGGCAGGAGAATGGCATGAACCCGGGAGGCAGAGCTTGCAGTGAGCTGAGATCCCGCCACTGCACTCCAGCCTGGGCGACAGAGCGAGACTCAGTCTCAAAAAAAAAAAAAAAAAAAAAAAAATTCTAGCTATTATTAATTATTTACATTCCAGATTAACTTTTTTTTTTTTTTTTTTTTTTTTTAGTTTTTGAACTCTGTCTTTAATGTGAAAATATAAGCCAACTTGTTTTTACTTCTGTGGCTTTCTTATTATGGGCCAGATGCCATTAAAACAAAGAATGAGGCATGATCTATATTCTATGCCTTTCCACAAACTATTTTGAATTAAATGCATGAAATTAATATATGATAATCTAGAATTTAAAAGTTTTGCTACTTTCAGTTTGTTTGAATTGAATTAGTCCAGACTAACTTTAGAATAAACCTACCTAAGCCCCCCAAATTCCAGTTGGAAATGTATGTTAGATGTAGATTAATTTGGAGAACATTGGCATTTATTTGATAATTAGGTTTCCCATATCGGAATAAACTCTCTTCATTTGTTTAAATCTTCCTAAATGACACACGATAAAATTTTACAGTTTTTTTCATTTGGTGAAAACTGAAGTGGCTAATAAGAGGCAGGGATGTAGCAAGGCAAGGTGGGTCCACTAGTCCAAAGATGCTCACCGGACAGGGAGCTAGCCAGGGAATAACAAACCAAAAGGATCCCTCTTCCTCTCCTCATGTGGCAACAGCCCATCCCTTCTGGTCTGGCCCCTTTGGCTAGTGAGTGTTCACTAGCCTTTTGTACATTCTTTATCTTTATTTCAGAAACTCCCTTTGGGGAAAGGCTTAATGTTCTATATCTGCACTGTGCAATATGGTAGTCACTATTAGATAATGATAATCTGGGATGTTGATTTTTAGGTAAGCCTGGGATTTGGGAGATGGTATGATAATTCTAATTATTCATGTGAATACCTGGGTCACCAAAGTCACAGCATCAGGAGGTTGTTAGCTGTCCTTAGCTCCAATATCCAAACACACTACTGCCATTTTTGGAAAGGCCCTTTTTGATCTCTTTTGCTGGCAATAACCTCTGGCTATCTGAGTGCTCCTGGGGCAATCCAAGTTCAGTCAGAGAACTCCCTGGTGATGCTTGAGATAGACAGAATTCTCAAGCCTCCTTAGCTTCACTCATGATATGCCATCAGACCTTGGTCCTATCCAAGAACTTGGATAATTTGTTTTCTGTAACCCTCACATGAAAGAGGAAGTGAAGTCTTCTCTAGGGCCCTCCATTGTCACTGCCATATGGGCTGACTGGAAAATGGGAAGAACATCCAAGGCGAAGATAGGGGTCTGCACACTGACGTTTGGGCTGGGACCTATACAAGGGAAGGTCTCCAGGAACTGGAGGCCTGGTCCAATTGCTGCAAGTAATCAGTGAAGGGATTCAGCCAGTGGTCATTCCCATGAGTCACAGAGCTAACAACCAAGGCCAAACCACAGGCCAGGAGTGACACATTGAGATTCTGGGATCAGGCAGTCTCTGCTTAGACTTGACCAGGAGAGGTAGCAGGGGAGGCTAGAAACAGAGAGCAATGAAAGAAGGAATGCTAGCATATACCAAACTTCTGGGCATCCAGAGTCATTCCTGAAATAGTTGGTCATGTAGTGTAGAAGAGGACTCGCCTGCAAGGTTCCTCAGAGTGGATCACCTAAGACCAGAAGCTAGATGAGTGGCTGAGGCAGGCAAGAAACCACAAAGAACAAAGTTAGCAGGAGGGATGCAGGATAGGGGCTGAAATGGAATACAGGCTTCTCTGGGTCTGGGCTGAAGATCTAGATTTCTACGTGTAGATGTCTGGCCAGACAGAAGCTGATTAAGGGAAAGAGTGGTGCACAGATAGGCGTTTTGGGAAAATCCGTGCCAATCCAAAGTGGGCAGAGGCCCTGTTTGAAGCTGAGTCCCAGACTGGTCATGGTAGAAATAGCAGGTGTGATTGCAAGGACTCACGGGGTCTCAGATAAGTCTATAGACAGAGATCGACAAAGGGCTAATAGGGACCTCTGGGTTCTGTGAAACTCTCAAGGTGTGTCCTTGTGCCTGGCCTTCTTCCCAGAACTCCTCTCACTTCCTTCCCATTGGCTCTATGGCCATTGTCAGCTTGCACTCCCCTCCTCTTGCCCTTTTGTGGTCCTCTCCTTCATTTGGACAATGACATGAGAGTCTTCCTGGCTCCCAATTTCATTTCTCCTGCCCTAAAGAAGTAATGGGTTTTTTGTACTGAGGACTTCTGGGAGATGTTCTGAAATCTTTCAAAGGTCTCCTGTACAACACTTTGTGTCTGGTTTTCATCTCCTCACTTTTCTCTGACTTCCTTTGTGATAGTGCCCATAATCCCATGCCTCAGAATTTCTCTACTATCCTGGATGGAAAAGCTCATAACACTTTTCCTATTTCTTTGAACTCTCCCATTTCCTAGATTGACAATTTTCTGTCTCCAAAGCCTTCTTCCTAGTTGTTATCAAAAAAAAATGTTTATAAGCCACAATGGATGCCTATCTCCCAATCAGACTTAAGTGAGTCTTTCCTGTCTCAGGGGCTGTAGATGAAGCAACTCTCATGTCCTTGGAACCCTATTCTTGCCCCACGGAAAAAGCCACAATTGGGCATTTCCTACAAGGAACTAGGAGTAGAGCTACAGTGGAGGACTCTGATGTTGGGTCTGATTTCACAGCACATGTGGAAAAACATTTATGTATCCTTGTTTAAAAATCTAATTATGGTCTTGGAATATTCTTTTAAACATTCCATTCTGGCATTATTCAGTTTCCCAAGTCCAAATCCTAACAGAAAAAAATTTAGGGAGTGGTAATTTCTAAGGTATCATCCAACATATATTATGAATACCATACATTCTGGCTTAGAGGGCAAGGGACTTAGTTTTGAAGAAGGAACATTTAATCCTTCTTAATTGAAGAAAAAACAATCACAGGGTTTCATGCTGAAAGGTAGTCCATACACGGCTATCTTTATTTCCCTTTTGGCTTCTTTCAGATTCCTTGGAAACAAAGTCAGGAGCAATATAATGAGGAGAAAATGACATCTCTGATTAATGACTTCAGAAGATGGCTATTAGAAAAGAGCCACAAGAATGATTACTTCAACATTGCAGCTCATGACCAGGGGAGAGTGGTGTCAAAGGAAATACAGCCAAGTCATCCTTCTTTCTTAGATTCTTTTCTTGATCTTGAGATGGCAGACAGTCAAAAATTTGAAGGAAGCTTAGTATAAACTGACGTAGAAACCAGTGGATTAAGTAAGGGAAAGAGAAGGAAAGTATTAGAATTAATGAATTTAGACTTACCAAGTAAGTGTTTTTTTTTTTTTTTCAAAGTTCTTAGGGGCTTGTGTTTCT
>NC_045445.1:2854387-2917181 GCF_002776525.5 Piliocolobus tephrosceles | reverse complement strand
GGGGCTTGTGTTTCTTCAAATCTTGCTTTAGTTTTGTATCACATTTAAATAGCCATTCTAGTTTATCTTGATGCTTTGCCATATTAGTAAAGTGCTTTCTTTGTTAGGTTAAAATTGAGTAATAAAGCTTATTAATCTAATTTATTTAGCCATTCCCCAAGAGTCTCACTGTTCGTACCAGAAAGACATAACCAAGGCTCTGATACCTACTACCTGGTGGTAGTCCTAACTGTGGGATGATACTAGAGAGGAAATAGCCATCTTCTTAGAGTCTGCCCACACAATCTCACATTTGTACAATACTGGCAATTCCAAATGTGTTTGATGGACCAGGTGCCCACTTAACATCTTTGTGATGGGGACTTGTGGGAGACAAGATCCAACTGAGACTTCCAATCCTGAGAATCTCAGGTAGCTCACTGGCCCCATTTCTGCCTTTTTGGGGATTATCAGTGTGCCTGACTTTGCCTTGGATATTGGCCCCTTGCTGATAAACTACATATGGTCTTGGAGGTCACAGAAGGAAGAGACACAATAAATTATTCTCTAATTGACTAGAACCAATGAATCTGACCTTTTCTGAACAAAGCTATGAATCTTTCAACAAGGAAGCAGCTACTTGGCAGATTAGTCATGGTCAGGTTTGTAAAGGGCTGACCTCCCCAGACAGAATGGCTCCCCAATATTGGCAAGATGGAAGAACCTGCACTCAAACTGCTAAGCCCACCTCTGCATATTGGCAGAGATTCGGTTGCCTATGTGTTTTGGAGGGAGGTGCATGTGGGGCGAACCAGGGAATAGGTCAGAAATGGTTGACAAATTGGCAAAGATAAAGGCTAGCAAGGTCATCAAGGCATTAAAGTGAACACAGAGTACCAGATTTCAGAAATGACCAGGAGACCGGTGGGCCAGACAATGTGGAAGAAAGTCACAAATGAGGAAAAAAAAAAAAAAACATTTAAGGCAAACTGAGGAGCATAAGAATCAGTAGGCTCTCTCCATAGTGCTCATGGGGCCTCCAATTCTCTAGTAGAGAGCTGTGTCTGGCTCAGATAGAGCTTAGTCTTCCTAGGGCCCTGGAGAGACCTGCATAGAGAACTACCTTCCTGAGCCGCAGAGAACATGGTCAACCACTCCTGTTGGCTACAGTCAATTCTGCTCTGGTGGGAACAAGCTAACTTGAAGTTCCAACTATGGAGTATGTCTCATCAATCAAATAAACTTTTTTTTCTGACACCTGCTTTTCTCAGAATACTGTGTGAGGCCAGGCCAGGCCAACATAGTTGGAAGGCACTGGCTATAGGACAAAGCTCAAGACCTTCATCCACCTTGAGACTCTCTGAGCTGATCCCAATCTACCTTTCCAGGTTCACTTGCTACCTACATCTCTCACTCATGAAACCTTTTCTTTACTCGCATGGATTGACTTGCTGCTCCCCAAACTCATGCCCTTCCCTGCTACTGTGCCTTTGCTCAAGCTTTCCTTTTCATCCCTCTGACAACTCCCCCCAGCCCTCACACATTCATCACCTACTCATTCTTCAAAGCCCAGTGTAATGCCACTTCTTCCAAGATGCCCACGCTGATAACTGCCTCACAGTTGGAACAACTTTCCCTTTCTGTGCTCCCCGCTTTGCTTGTCTTCTGTTTGGTGGCAGACTTAGGTATGTGCAAATGCCTTGGGGGAGCCGTTGGCAAACAGGGACCAAGGCTTACTCAGCCCTGTTCCCTCAACAGAGCTTGCCCAAATCCTCATCTGGAAGAGGTTCCAGATACACGGTTGGTGGAATGAAATGCATTTCTTCTATCTCTGAGAAGTAGAAAATCTATTTTTCCTTCTTCTTCTTCTAAACTTTCTCAGTTTTGATTTATGGAGTTCATTAACTTAGTTATTTTCCTCTCTTCTTATCCTTTGTGCCTGGTTCTCTAGAAGGCTGATCTTTTAGTTCCAAGGTAGAATTAAATAACTAACCTTTGTGGAGCACTTTGTAGTTTTCAAAGCACTTTCCCATCCACTACTTAATTGATTTCCTCAGCCACCCGTGAATTATACCCAATTTAGAGCTGAGAAATCTGTCTCCTATGTGAAGCAACTTGTTCAGGTCAGAGCAATTAAGTGGTCAACCAGGGACTAGAGCCCAGACTGTCTGCCTCTAAGTCATGTCCTCCCCACTAACAGCAACCACACAGCAGAAACAACTGCCATGAGCATTTATTGACCTCTCACTCAGTGCCAGGCTCTGTGCTATGCACCTCACATGGGTTATCATGTTTTATCCCAACAACAATTTCGTGAGGCAGATGCTATTATTATTTCCAGTTGAGAGAGGATTTGATGGTTTAGAGAGCTTGGGCAACTGATTGAAGGGCACATGGTCAATAAGTGGTAGAGCTGGCACTTAGAACCAGATATGGCAGACTCCAGTGAGCCTTGTTGCTCTGAACTGCAGCTTCTAAGCTGTACTGCCCCTGTGCACTGGCGAGACCTGGTGCTTTGACATTCCCAGCTATCTGTGTGCACACACCTGCTAGGCTAGAAGAACTAGCATTGCCCCTGGAGTCAGAAGCCTTGAGCACCAGTCCTGGTTTGACTATCTGTGTGGAAAATATCACTGACTATTCCTGAAACTCAGGTTTTTATTAGTCAAAGAGAAATTATCTCTCTATGTGTCTGGGCATTGAAGAAAGGCTGGAGAATAAAAGACAACTGGGTTTTCCCTGAATCTTGGCAAGGCTGCCAGTCACATTTTGTTTGCTAGTCACATCTGTTTAACCCAAACTTCGTTCTGTGTCCAAGTAAGTTCTTCTGAGGCCTTTTTTATATGCCTCTCACACCCAATCACAGTCTCACCACCTTTTTCATCCACTCCAGGAGACTTATCTCCTGTTTTGACTCATGCGAAGCCATTAACATGAAACAGTGTGCAGTGGTCTGTAAGAACTTGGACCATGCTGTCTCACAGACCTGGGCTTGAGTCCTGTCTCTCTCACTGGCCAGCAATGTGATATTTGATCTCTGTGAGTTTTATTTCCTTCCTCTGTAGAACATGGGTAATCACTGTACCTACCTTAAGGGTTCTTCTGAAAATGACACCAAATAACACCCAGACAACACTCAGCACAGCACAATGTATATGCTTAAAAGGTGGTGGTTGTAAATGGTATAATTTATGCTTTCAAGCCTAAAATGTTGACATTTTCTCCACCTCAATATTTCTTCTTTCCTTGATCCAGTGGCCCAGTCCTCTCTACTGCAACTCTCCCCCAGCTTCCTGAGGTCCCAGCTTTGTGAGTTGTCACCACCCATGCTTATTTTCAGCCTTTCTGGCTCTGCTGGCTCTTGCCTTGCAGTCTAGAAAATGCTTAGGTAGTTCCTAGTTTCCTGGAGAGTGAAGTTTGCCTTCAAAGTCATGTCTTCCTTGCCCTGGCTCCCTCCTCAGCTCCCAGCCATCTGTTCCTGGCTCTCAGTACTCTCCAGACCATGATCCCACCACAGTTACTGGAGACCTAACTGGCAAATTCGATGACTTTTTCTTGGCCTCCACTTCCCCAAGCCCTCTGTACAGAGCTGCTAACTTCACCCTCCTGAGATGAAGTTCTTTACTTCCCAGCTCCTTTCACTCACTCATGTTGTAATCGTGGTTTTCTGCTCTTTCATCAAATACACCTTGCATCTGAGTTGCCCAGAAAGTTTCTGAAAACGATCATGAACAAAGCACTGAGACAAGATTATTGGGTCCTTCCGAACCCTGTTGACTCCTTTGGCTCCTCTCCCTTCTCTCATCTCCTAAGAGATGAATTCCTTAAGCTTCTGTCCTTGGACCAGGTCTCTGTCTTGACACTTTCTCCCTTGGAGATCTCCCACACTCCCACAGTTTCTGTGCTCATTTCTGTGTGGCTGGTTCTCAGGTCGTTATCTTCAGTCCCGTTCTCATCTGAGCCCCAGATTCCCATCTCCATATGCCTGTTGGATGCCCAACCAGACACAGAATCTTCACGCATCAGAAGAAACACTGTCTCCCCCACCAAACCCGCTCTGCCTGCTTAGCCTGTTTCTGATCATGGAGCCAACACCTCCTAATCACCAAGGATTTAGACCTATGCGCCATCTAGGAGGACCTCCTTTGTATCTCCCTCCACCAGAAAGCAGGTCCTAGGAAAGCTGCTCATATAGTGGGGATACTCTTCACTCCCTCTTTCCAAGTCTGCTAGCCTTGCCTTTTTCAAGCTTTCACTATTCTCATCTGGTGTCTCCTACGTGGTCCCGTGACATCCAACCTTCCTTCCTCCCAACCCCCCTGTCACATCAGTAGCTAAAAGGATCTTCTTACAATCTAGATCTGATTACTTCTTTCCCCTTGTGAGATGCCTCTTCTTTAAATTATAGGGAATTTGAATTTTATATCTTTATTTCCAGATAATATCTATACATGGATACCATGGAAAATTGTTCACCCCTTTCTCTGTCTCTCTATGCATTCTCATCTCTAATAATGAACTTAAAGGCAAGATTGGAGTAAGGCTTACCTTGACAATCGTTATTGTGTGGGGGTTGAAGGTACTTTTGATGTTCTTTGGACTTGTCTATATTGATTTAATTTCTAATTAGGAGAACACATAAATTTTACAAAAATAATAAAGTCATTCCTCAGGAAAAAGAACAAAAAAAAACTCCAATTGTTCCACATTATCATTGTCACTGGGACAAAGTGCAAACTCCTTCATGTGGCTAAAGGTGCCCTCCATGATTGACCTCTACCAACCTTTGTTTCCTCACTGAAGGCCACTCCCCACTGCTGTCTTGAGCTCCAAGCACATTGACATTGCAGTCATTGGTCAGAAGGGTATTTATTGTCATCTCCAGGGCTTTGCTTGTGTCTGTCCTCTTGTCTCCAGTCCCATTGACCTTGTCCTGAATCTGTTCCTATCACTTTCTGCCTGGACTATGGAATGAGCCTTTTTTTCCTATCCAAACTCATCTTGTTCCCTTTCATTTTGCATACAATACTGGAATCATCTTCCTAGAGTACAGGAAGAATGTTTCTAGTTTACCTCCCTGATGCTGAACCTCAGGCCTGACGCCTCATTGGGAACTCCTATAATCTGGTTCTAGTCAAGTTTTCAGCTTCATGCTTTTATCCTGCAGATTTTCCTGAAATTCTGACACTCTTACAGACTCATTCTTCCTATTACATGCATAGCTCTCCCTCTTTCCTCTTTTTTACTACTTTTGAAAGCAGGTTTATCCTGCCCAGTGAGGCAGACAATGGGCAAAATAAGGTGTCTCTGTGTACTCCTGGGTCTTGTTTCATTCTTGAAGTGCAACTCTGATTTCAGAGGTATTCACTGGCAACCAGGAAGTCAACCTTCCCCTTGAGAGCAGCCAACATGCTTCAGGAGAGACAGGACTGGGAATACAGACCCGGACCAGGGACAGAAACAGTGGCTAAGAAAATACCCAGGTGGGGGACTAGGTGGCAAAGGTGGGCTTTGCCACCCCTTTTTTGTCTGCTGTTTGCAGACATGATCTTGTACATGATTATGTATATGGTCTTGGTGACTCACTTTCTTTCCCAGATACTCCACAGGAGGCAGAAGGAGTGAATGCCTTCAGGCGTCAAATGGGCTTCAACCACTCAGGTCCTGGGAAGGCCAGCTCACCACAAACATCAGAGTGCCGCAGAATCACACAGCCCTGCAAACAAAAGGCACTGCCATGGGTAGCCTCCACCCCCTTATCTCAGTCCTGCTAAGCTCCATTGGTCTTATGCTACTGAGAATGTGAAGGGCAAGGTGCCTAGGTGAGTCACCATCACCATCCCTCCTAAGCCTGGCTTCATCTCCAAAAGGGAGCTCTTTACAGAGATTACTTAACTACTACTCAGGCACCACAAACACAATATGTCCAAGACAGAGCCCAGCACTGCCTCCCCACTACCTGCCACCACCACCACAAGCTGTTCTTCCTTTTGCATCCCAGATCACAGCTAATGGTGCCACCATCTGCCTCGTCCCTGCCTCCATTTATGCATCATGCTGTTTCACATCTCACTGCCTTCATACATGCTGTGTACTTGCTTGCAGTAACTGTGCCCTTCTCCTTCACTTGGTGTCCATCAACACTTGGCTCAGTGGTTAACCCCTATGCAAATTTCCCCCTTTGCCTTCCCATGTTCCTGAAGCAGGATGTGGAGCCCCTCCTTTGTGCTCCTCAGCAACTAGGGATACTTCATTGTCATTGGTACTTTCTTGTCCTGTTTTTCCATTAGACCTGGAACTATTTGTGTGCAGGCACTATGTATTATGTACCTCTCTGTTCCTATTGCTAAACACAGAACTCTATATACACATGATGTCCGGTAAGAGCTAGTTAACGTATTTTATATATTCATAAATTTTAATGTATTATATGGATTCATAAAGCTTCACCTATTTCCTGGCTCTTACATCCTGAATTCAGTCATTCGCTGTGTTCTATCCCTTTATCTTCTTGATTATTGCTTGATCCAGTCTACTTCTCTTCAGTCTAGGACCTTCCTCCTAGTTGAGGCCACCAGCATCTCAATGCCCAACCATCCCAACCTCTGAGTAGTCTTCTGAACACCATTTTTTGTCTCCTGCAATCTGTTCTCCACACTGGAGCCATATGGAGTCTTTCAAGTATAAATTTGCTTATATCATCCTTTTGCTCAGAACATTCCAGAAGCTTAGCACCACCCTTAGCACAAAGTGCAAGCCCTCAATGGCAGCTCAGGCAGCCCTCCCTAGCCTCATCTTCCACACTTCTTTTCTGCGGTCCTGGATGCTAAGCAGACAAAACAACTTACTGTTACCTTCAATTGCTGTTTATTTTTCCACCTCCATCCCTTGCTCATGCTGTTATCTCAACCTGGAATCCCCTCCCTTGTATCCCATCCATCCATATCATCCCCCTGATTTAAGGCTCTACTTCAGTGCCCTCATCGAGGAGACCTTGGGGAGCTTGGCCACCAACAGATCAGTGGCTCGCACCAGGGATATTAGTCTCTGAGAAAGGACAGGGCACTGTCTGGGTGTTTTTTCACGAGATCTGGAGAAGCCTGCACCCAGAGATTTCCTCCTGCACAGATAGGTGACTTGGCCAAAACTGCAAGGAGACTTTTAACAAAATGAGTCTCTTAGGTCAGAAAGGATGACAAGGCAGTGGCTAAATAATGTGGGAGTGGAAGGAGCTCCTATGCTCAGAAATATGTCAGGAAAGGCAGAACTTAGTGCAGGGCACATCTCTGGGCAGGATTCAGGGGCTGCTAAGTCAGGGCTGGGGGATTACTAAGAAAGCAGCTTTGTTCTGAATTCGGGAAGGAGGTCAACAAAAGCAGTATTTACGGAGTGGCTACTCAGTGCCAGGTACTGGGTAGGCCTTACAGACATGGAAATGACACAGAGTTGATTCTTGCTCTGTCTCTTCCTTCAAGAAACTTCTGGTCTAGACTGGAAGGGGTTACATTATCAGTAGATCCGTGAGCTGAAAAAGCTCCTGTGTGTCTGGAATTAAGAATGAGAGAAAGGGTGGGAGGGAGGGAAGGATGGAAACTGGGAAGGGTCAGCAATGTCTCCAAGACTAGCCTGTGGAGACATGGAGACCCTACCTCTCCCTCCATCTCAAACGTGCAGTGATTCTTTTATTCTACCCAACTTGGGATGATTTAGTGCTGGTAATGCTTTGCACTGTGGAGAGGGGTGGAGGGAGGGGCCATCTTCTGGGTTGCTTCCTCGTTTCCTATTTTCTCATACTTCAGAGGTTTGGAGGTTTTGAAACAGCTTATGTGGAATTTCTTGGCCTATACTCTTCTTTTTCTCAATTCCCCTATAATGACTTCAGCTTCTACCCTTGGCCCTGCCTTCTTTCATTGATAGATGTGCCTAGAGGGCCACTCTTGGCTTAGGAGGTGAAAAATGAAACACAGCTGGTCCAAATTACTTGCTTTGTCAGGACCCAAAGTACTTTATTGACCAGGATAGCTATGGCCTTGCTTCTGAGCCTGTCTTCAAGTCATTGTGGCTGTGTCGATAACAGTGCCACCAACTTGTTGTCTTAATGGCTGAAGTTGATTGACCTTTTGCTGACCTAATTGATTACTTGATTCCCAACTAGAATCTGTCCTAAATAGCACCTTTAGTGACCACGTGGCTCCCTCTCTGTGCTTTTAGCAAAATCACTTCAACCTTCTGTGCTTTGGTTTCCCTATGAAGTCAATAAGTTTGTTGTGAGTAGGTGTGCTGATTTTCAGAGATTACCCAAAGGGTTTAGTGGAGGCTGAGGACAAATGTACCACAGTGAGTAAGACTTACTGGCTCCAAGCTGTTCCTGGAGATCCCTTAGGACCTCCAAGGATAGCAGAGTGGGTGCAAACCAGGTGTATGTACAGGCACCTGTGTTTGAACATGAGATTGTCTCTCCCTGGAGTGCTCCCTCCATTGCCTCACTACCTGCTGCCGTGGACTAGGTCACTCTGATCTCAGCCTCCCAATCGGTTCCTTGAGGAAGCCTCCTATGCATGCCTGGATGAGGTCAGGCTTCTTGGGCTTCACTCTAAGCAGCTTGCAATTTCTTCCTTAGCAGCTACCACAGTTGGTAATATTCATTTGTCTGAATATTTGGTGAATGTCTGTCTCTGCCACTGACAAATTCTATTAAAAGATGAGCACAATTCTTTCACCCCTGGGACCCAGCACAGAGTCCAGAATATGGCATAATCACCTTTCTTTCCAACCCTAGAGTTGCCACTGTAATCCATGCACCTCTTTCTCCCTTCCTCCCCCTTCCTCTTCCACCTTCACTGACATGCAGTTTAAGTTTAGCCACCAGTCACCAGCCCTCTTTTGCCCAGCCTGTTCTATCTTCACTCCCTGCACCCCATTCAGATATGCAGAGGCCATATCCATCTTCCCAAACCATCTGGCTGTAACCTTCCTCAGGGGCTCCAGGATCTGCTGAAAGGGTATGTCCCTTCTGCTGTTGCTTTCACCCTCACCTCTCTAGCTTCATCTCCACCTCTCTCCACTTTAATGGTTTTGTTTTAGTCAAGCCCTTCTTCCTAAGTACTCTATTCCATGCATCAGTTCCACAATTGTATTCCAATCTAGGTCCACCACCCCTTTCTTGTCTGGCATAAAATGTAATTTCCTTCCAGGAATTTTCCCTGATTAAACCCACTCTCTTCAGACATCTTCTTGTTCAATTTGTCAAACACAGTTCTCCCTAACAGATTTAATGCAGCTACAGTGAGGTGTCTATCATCATTTACATTTTATTTAACAATATTGCTGAGCACTGACAGAGTGTCAGACACTGTGCTGGGCCCTGAGGATATGCTATGACCACGACTGATACAGCCCTTTCCCCCATGGAATCCACAGTCCTGTGGGGCAGCCAGACATGGGCCAAGTAACTTCAAGTGTGATGACTACTTCCAAAGGGTGAGAGCAGAGTGCTCAGGAAGCTGAGCCAGCCTCAGGTCAAGGAAGGCCTCCTTGAGGAAGGGTCATCTGGACTGTAATCTAAGGCTAAGAAGGAGAGAAGCTGGCCAGGGAGTAGAAAAAGGGCAGGATAAGAAGGAGTCCTGGGCAGAGAGATGGCCTCGTGAAACAGAAGCAAAGGAGACTTTGAGAAGTCATTTTTCCGTCTGGAAACTGGTGGCACCTTTGCCCAAGTTCTTGTCCTGCATCCAGGAAGAATGAGGTATGCAGATAAGTGGAAGGTGAATAAGATGAAGAGCAACTTTATTGAGTGTTACAACAGCTCAGAGGAGACCTGCAGGGGGTAGCTCCTCTCTGCAGGCAGGTCATTCTGTTGTCTCTGCAGCTCTCAGCAGACAAGGTAGCTTCTCTCTGCAGCTGGTCATCCTCTGCGTAATCTTCCCAGGTTTTTGTGGACCTCAGAGGGGAGAAAATGTGTGCTGATTGGTCCATGGGCAGCCACGAGTGGGCTGGAAAAGGCACCACAAGTCCCCATTCTGGTCCATGGAACTGGCAGCCCAGCTTCCAGCCTTCAGGCCCTCCCTGGCCTGAAGGTGGGGCCTTACTGGGGACCCGGCCCCTTCTGCCCGGGAATCTGTCTGCCTTCTATTGCTGTTTACAGTGCCCTAGCCGGGCCCTGAGTTTGCTGTTCACAGTGCCCTAGCTGGGCCCTGACTAAGATCAGAGCAGGCACCAACAGCAGGGACAAGCCAGGCAGCAGGAGCAGGTGCTTCTGTTTCTGAGACTGCAAGGGCAGGAGGGCCTTCCCAGGCCCCCAGGAGTGCAAGGATGCCTGAGGCTGCAGCCACCGGTTTGGGCAGTTGCAGCTGTACCATGGAGGGCAGGGGGCTACTACAGCTGCACCAGGGAGTGCAAGGGTCCTGCCTGCTCTGGCACCACCCTCTCCCTTACCAGGAGCACACAGAGGTTTGGATCTGTAGCCACAACTTGGGTGACTGCAGCTCCACCCAGGAGAGTGTGGCTCCTGCCTGCTCCATGGAGTGGGAGGCCGGGGTCTATAGTGAGGACACCTGGGGAGCTCCCACCCCAACTCAGAAGGAGCAGGGCTCCCAATTGTCACTGACTCCTGCCGGCTCCACATAGTGTGCAGCCCTGGCAGGGCCTCCCTGCTGCAGCCAGCGTGATGGCAGTGGCAGGCCATCTGAAGTGGTAGCTGCCATCAGTAGGAAAGGGAGACAGGGACCAGAGCATGCAGAACCTTTAGGCCATAAGAAGGAGTTTGAATTTTATTCCAAGGAAAAGTGAAATGATAAGACAAGCCTTCCATTTTTAAAAGGTTACTGTGATTGCCATGAGGTGAACAGGTTGCCTATGGGCAAGAACAGAAGCAGAGAGATTAGTGAGGAATCATTGATTTATTGCTCCTCAGCTCCAAACTTACCCTTCTTGCTTGTTCTGTGAAATTGGATCTGGGCCCTTTAAATATTTTTTCCTTGTCCCTGCTCGCTGAAGTTCTGTCAGGAGAGGGCACTGGAGAGACATTGCCAGAGGGAATGGGTTTTTCCTCCTTGTTCTGGTGTGCTGCCTCAGCAGGCTCTTGGTGGCCCTTGCAGATGGCTTCTCCGTCTCTCACCTCTGGAGCACACATAAATTTCCAGTACCTGGCTTCTGCAAGGCATATGACTTCTCCATGATCCAGTACCTGCAGCAAACATGGCTTTTCTAGCATCTGACTCCTGAAGCATGTGTGGCTTCCCCAGTGCCCAGCTCCCACAGCATGACTGGCTTCTCTTGCAGTACTTGTGGCTATTTATAACTCAGATCCTGCAGTGGACAGTGATCAGCAGTGCCCAGCGGCCAGCATCTTCCTCTGGCACCCAATTTGGGCGCTTTTGATGGGACACCTCCCAGTGAACAGCTTTTGTTAGCATCCTAGAGGGCAGTTTCTGACCAGTTCCAGAGAATGGATGTCCAGCAAGTTTACCACCACTTGATGAGCCATGGCCACGTTCTCTTTAACAAGATGTGCGTCCCAGCCCTGGGGGATACAAGAGAGCTTTTATTTATTTATCCCATTTAAAAAACATTTTTCATTATGGGACGTTTCAAACATGTATATAAGTAGAATAATATAATAAAATCTTTATACCCGTCACTCAGCTTCAACGTTTATTGTCATGTGCCCAACTTACTTTTATCTATAAACCTCTCCAATCCCCTATCCTCCCATTGTTTTAAAGCAAATACAAAATACATAATTTTATCCTTAAAGATTTCAGTATATATCTTTAAAATACTAGGGCTCTTTCTTTCCCTTAAGCTACAGTGCCTTTATCCCATCTAAAAATGATTTCTTAATTATAATCAAATATTTACTTAGTATTCAAGTTTCCATGATTGTCTCATAAATGTCACTCAGTAATTGGATCCAAAATGTCATTTAATAATACAGATCCAAAAGATCCACTCATTGTATTTGTTTGACTCATCTGTTTTAATCTTCAGGTTTAATCAGCCTGTTTTAATCTCTAGGTTTCCTCTCTCCATCCCCCATTTTTCTTGCTACTTATTTGTTGAAGAAACCTGGTCATTTGTCCTTTAGAATATTCCACAGTCCAGATATTGCTAGTTGCATTCCCATAGTGTCATTTAACACAATCTTTCACTCCTGAATTTTCCGTAAACTAATAGTTATATAGAGAGGCTTGACCAGATATAGATTTGAATGTTGTAGTGCAAAACACTTCATAGGTACACATACCACAGGTGTTTGTATTATATCAAACTGAGGGGAGGATTGGGGCAGGGTGTATGTTTTTTGTGATGTTGAAATTGCTTCCTGGGTTTAGGCATTGTCAGTCTCACACATCCACAATAAAGTTGCCTGAGAGCCTTTCACCTAATGATTCTATTAACAGCAGCCATTGTTGATCATTGTCTGCATTCTTATTTCATTGGAAGCTACAAAATACTGATATAACAATTCTGTCATACCTTATACATTTGTTAACTGGAATTCTTTATGAAGAAGATCTTCCCAGTATGTTTTTTCAGAATATGTTGGTTTCCTGACATCTTCCAAAGGTGATATATGAACTCTCGCTTTTGATTTGTTTAAATCTATTGTAGTTATTTGTAGTTATCTTTTCTTTGGTCAGAGGGAGCCCCTCTGTGTTGGTTTCCGTGCGCTTTTGAGAGGAACCCGGTTGGATTTTGTTTTGCTTTGTTTTCTTTTTAAAGTATTATTTGTATACAATAACCTCATTGTCTTTGATAGATGCATTGCTTTTTTTCAGCTTTATAGAAATATAATTGACAAATAAAAATTGTATACATTTATGGTGTACAATGTGATAATCTGATATACATATACATTATGTAACTATTACTATAATCAAACTAACATATACATCACCACATACACTTATCTTCTGTGTGTGTATGTGTGTGTTGTCAGAACATTTAAAATCTATTTTTTGGCAATTTTCAAGTATACAATACATTGCTATTAACTGTGATCACCATGTTACACAATAAATCTGAACTTCCTCCTCCTGTCTAATTTTTATGCCCTTTGACCAGCATCTGCCCATTCCCCCCACCCTCCACCAGCCCCTGGTAACCACCATTCTACTCTATGCTTCTGTGAGTTAAACTTTTTTAGATTCTACATATATGTGAGATCATGTGGTATTTGTCTTTCTGTGCCCGACTTGTTTTGTTTAGTATAATGTCCTCCAGGTCATCTGTGGTTGTGGCAAATCACAAGATTCCCTTCTTTTTAAAGGCTGAAGTGTATTCCATTGTGTGTGTGTGTGCATGCGTGTGTGTTTATGTGTATATCTCATATTTTCTTTATACATTCACCCATTGATTGGCACTTAGGTTGATTCACATTCTATTATGAATAATGCTGCAATAAACATGCGTGAGAGATAGATCTCCAATGCACTGTTTTCCTTTCTTTTGGGTATATACCAAGTAGGGAGATTGCTGGATCATATGGTAGTTTTATTTTTAGTTTTTTTGAGGAATCTCCATATTGTTTCCCATAATGGCTATACGAATTTATATTCACAACAGGGTTTTTCACTGGGTACTCTATGACACTCTTAGGGGTTCCTTATATCTGTGATTCCTATGTTCTTTAGAGTTATTTTTACTCATTCCTAGCCAATCCCTTATTAATCAAGCCACTTGTTATAATTAATAATTCTTTTATAAAATAGCTTTATTAAAGTAAAATTTACATACCACAAAACTAGTTTTCAGTGTACAGTTCAATGATTTTAAAACAAATTTACAAAGTTATGAAGCCATCTCCATAATCTAAGAAATATTGTGCCCATGAGAAGTCACTCATCCCCATCCCTAGCCCTGGACAGTCACTAAACTACTTTCTGTCTCTATAGATTAGCTTTTTCTGGACATTTCTAGAATATGTGTTCCTCTGTGTCTGGTTTCTTTCACTGAGCATATTTTTTTATAAATTGTAGTAAAGAATGTATAAGCTAAAAATGTACCATCTTAACCATTTTAAGTATATAATTCAGTAGTGTTAAGTATGGTCAAATTGTTGTGTTAGAGCTCTCTTGATCTTTTTCGTCTTACAAAACTGCCAGTTAATAATTATTTATATTAAACTTTCCTGTTTAAATGATTGTATAGTTTAACTGTCCTGATTGAATTTAGACTGTACCGAAGTATACAGTGTCCCAGGAAAGAGATAGTAGAGCTTGGACTAGGAACAGTAGTGGAATTGGAGAGAAGGAAACAGATGCAGGATTTTTGGACACTGATGAATTGGATAGAAGGGTAAAGGAAAGAGAAGAAGTGATAATGACTCCTAGTATTCTGACTTGGGCACAGGGTGAGGGTAGTACCCTTCATTGATGAGGAAGAGCACTTATTTGGCAACAGAATGTGCGAACAACAGAATGTGTGAATGAAAGGATGCATCCTTATCAAATTTGCCTTTGCTTCTGGAAAATTAGTGTTGTGGGCCTTGGGCATCTTCTACATCACTGGCTGTCAACACTGGCTGTACATCAGAATCACCAGGGAGCTTTTAACATCTATGGATGTCCTGAATCTATCCCAGATCAATTCAATCAAAATATTAGTAGATGGAGTCTATGCACTGATAATTTTAAAGAGCTTTCCAGATGATCATAATGTGCATCCAGTTTTAAGATACATAGAAGTAGATGTACAATTAGAGCCTATAATCAAACTGAAAGTATTTAAGGTGGGGGCCTATCGGATGACTTGCATAATTAGTAAAGGTAAGCTAGTTAAGACAACATTAGAAGCTATCAAATTAGAGGGTAAAGATGGTCAGAAATGAATATATTTATTAGGTGGTAGAGTTCTTACTATGCCTTGGGTGCAATCTCTGTGCTTCGGTTCATGTCAGGTGCTTTATACTTGTCATCTACTGTATCACACAGGGTTCTCCAGAGAAACAAAACCAACAGGATGTGTGTGTGTGTGTGTGTGTGTGTGTGTGTGTATGTGGAAGGAAAGACGTTAGGAAATTGGCTAATGTGATTGTGAGGACTGGCAAATCCATAGCGAAGGCTGGCAGGATGGAAACCCAGGCAGAGTTTCTATGTTGGAGGCTAGAAAGTAGAATTCCATCTTATTTGGGGTACTTCAGTTTTTTGCTCTTAAGGCTTTCAACTGAGTGGATGAGGCTCACTCACAATATGGAGGATAATCTACTCTATTCAAAGTCTATTCACTAAATGTTAACCACATGTGAAAAAAATAAACCTCACAGCAACAGTTAGACAGGTGTTTGCTCAAAAACAGGGCACCATAGCCTAGCCAGGTTGACACATAAAATCCACCATCACATCTACTTTATTTTCACCACCTTGTATGGAAGATATAATTGTGCCTGCAATGCAGAGAAAACTAAGGCTCAGCAAAGCCAATTAATTCATCCCAAATCACCCAGCTAGTGGATGGATGACCGGGCTAGAATGAAAACCCAAGTCTCTGGGATGTCACAGTCTCTCTTGAGACCAGAGAAACCAAAAATCTATTTCACCCATTCTCCTGAGCCTTAGGCTGTCTTGAGCTTTGAGTAGGGGCTTTAGCAGTACTCTTCTTGCCTCAGTCAGAGGGACACTAGGCTATATTTTCTCTTTTTCTTTTTTGTATGCTCCTTCCCTATGGATCTCTGAAGCCAGTCATGCTTTGCCCTTTGTGAGGGTACAGAGTCTTCACAAGAACTTGTCCAACAGGTAGCCTTCCTTCCTGAACCAGAGGCTAATCTCTACCTATCCCATTTCCCAGTAAGAAGTCAGGGTTTTGCTAATACCTTGAGAAAAAAATTGTTTGTGTCTCTTGGTTCTGCTCTGAGAAGCAGAGAGGCAGACATCATCCCCAGATCTCATGTATATACCACACTGGTATCTTTTTGGCAGGATTTGACATGTCTCTGCTCTCCTTTCCAAAGGGCTTTTATCTCTCCTCCTTCAGGGAAGCCTGGAATCTGAAGTTCTATATTTAGAATGACTCTAGATGTATCCTTCAAGTACCAACTTGCTTGTGCAGTGATAAATGTTATAAGCGATCATTGCAAAAGGAAAACAAATTTCCGTTTGCCATCTAATGGGACACATTTCTATAATCCCTGCCTCTGGCACAATGGTTTCTGTAACAGCTGTTTGTTCAGGTATGTGATGTGAGTGATCATTTCCTCAGTAGGAGAACTGACTCCCTATAGCAGCCTGTAGGCCATTCAGGGTCGCTAAGAGATGCTGGGAAAAGCTGAAGCCTGAGCAAGGAAGAGGATGGTGGCACGTGCACTTTGAGTTGAGTCGTAAATCTGGCCACTTCCCAGACAGATTGAAAATTTCCTAATTCCTGCTCTAGCTGTCCCTAGGGTTTAATTCTCCCAAACCAGCTCACCAGGACACACGGGGGCTATAGGCATGGAGGTTTTCCAGCTGTATCAGAAATTTCATTCCGTTTTAACAAACATTCCCTGAACACATACTCAGCACCTGGAACAGTTCTATGTACCACGAACACAGGGAGACTGCTACCCCTAAGGAGTTTATAGAGAGGAGGCATGAATGCAGGAAGGGGCAAAAGAGAGTGAGGGAAAGCTGCCTGCATGGTATGTTGCTTGAAGTAAATATTGAAGCAGGGCACAGTGAAGAGTCTCAAAAAGGACATTCCAAGAAGGGGGATCAGCTCAATGGTTTGCTGGTAAATATTCGACAATCAGCTCTCTGGAAAAAAAAAAAAGAAAGAAACCTTTGATGTGAAGTGTTTTCCAATTTCCATGCTGTAAATAATCCCACAATGACCCATTTTAAGCTAACTTGGCATCAGCTGAATGCACAGTTGGGAAGAGATGCATACATTAAGCTGTCAGGACCTGTTATGATTTGGCTCCAGCACACACCACTGGATCAGCCCCCACAAAGGCTGAAAGTAGCCTCTCTGGGCTGCAGGGTGGTCCTAGAGGCTACAGAAGTGGGACTTGGACCGATGGGTGACAGTGCTGGAACAGTCAGCAGAACTAGGTCTGGAAAGGTTGGCAGGTTAGGTAGGAAACTATGCTGCAGGCAGTGAAAGACCACTGAAGGGTTTTAAACAAGAGAGGGAAACAATCAAAACAATATTTTAGAAACATCTAGTTGGTGCTCACAATCAGAATTTTTGGTTACCTGTCCTATCAATAAAATATTTTTGAAAATATATACCTACAGCACATAAACATGTACAACTGAGCTAGATACACTGTGTACAAAATACAACTAAATATAAAGGGAAATGACCTAAACAAAGTTGAATGAATGTTTACATATTTTTAACCTGCATCCTAGTGGGTCACCATAAGCACTTCATAACACTTGTGTGGCTGGTGGGGTTGAGGCTGGAGGCTGGGCGAACTGTTGGTTTGTAATTCAGGTGTGGGATAACACTGGCCTAGACTTAAGAAGTAGAGAAGTAAGATTTGAACCTCTTCATGTGACAAAATTCACAGGACCCAGTGACGGAAGGGTCGGAGGATGTGGAAGAGGGAGGCACGACTCCCTGAGATGGAGAACACCGAGGAGCAACCAGAATCTTTTTCAGATAGAGGGGAGGGGTGATGACTCATGATAGTGACCATAAACTAGACAGTAAGTAGCCACCATGTGTACAGCATCGTCCAAGGCAGCTGTAGCCAGCAAGAGGCTTCAGACTTGCCTTTATTTTCCTCAGTAGTTATTTACTGTAACAACAATATTATGACACCATTAGACAACATTACAGGATGTTTACAAACAAAAAAAATCACCTGTAATCCCTACATCCTAGTCCATAAGAGCTCATTTTCTATCCCACATTGCCTCCAAGGCCTTGGTCACAGGTGTGCATTTATTTTTAGATTGCTATAATTATAGTATATTTACAGTCTTATAATTGGCCTTTTCACTTACCATCGGATTTGTAAGCCTTTTCTATGTCACAACATTGTCTTCATAATAATCATTTTTAATGGCTGCATAATATTCCTTGGAGATGATGTGCAACAATTTTTCTTAACCCTGTTCATATTGTCTAACATCTAGATTGTGTCCAATTTTTTGCTATTACAGATAATGTGACAACAAATTACTTTGTGTCTGGGTTCTAATTTTGGCTGACCCTAACTTACTCTGAAGTAAAGGGCTGCCCTAGTTCTCTCCTCTTAAAAGGAAGCATTATGCAAGCATGGTTTCCTGCTGAGGGGCCAGAACAACCTACTAGATCCCTATCTCTTGGGGCCTGAGCCATCATTTTGAGAAATTACTTTGCATAAAAATGGGAGAGAAGGTGGCACTGCAGTCAGTCCTGGTTCCGGGAATGACAGGTCTGGGGCAGGAGCAGCATCCCTCTACCTTATCCCAAGCGAGTGGGAAATATGATGGTTGGTCCTTGACACAGCCTCTGTTTCTACAGAGTCAAGGTGGCCATGTGATTAGAGAAGAGGGAGGGGTTGACTATACGCATACCTGGATTTCCATCCCAGCTCTGATATGATAATAATAATAATAGTAGTAATAAGAATAAGAATAATTTTATTGAGTATCTATTATATGACAGAAAATGTATTCAGTAATGGTGATAAGGCAGTCAACAAAACAGACAAAAATCCCTGTTCTCATAAAGATAGACAACAAAGAAATAAAAGCATGTGGAATATCAGATGTACTTGCAATAGAGAAAAAAATAAAGCATGAGGTAGGGTTGGAGGGGCACTACAATTTTAGACAGGATGGTGAAAAAAGGCCCCACTGAGCAAAGCTCTGAAGGAAGTGAGGGAGACAGCCATGTGACAAGCTGGGCAAAGAGCCTTGCAAGTCAAAGGGGCAACATGAGGTGCATTGTGACTGTGGTTGTTAAACAGATACATCTCGGCTCATAGGCATCCTCGCGTCTCCACTCATTAAGTGCAGATAAACATGAGGAGAAGGAGCCTGGACGACCAGGTTTTGTCAGTACACTGCTTAGAACTGCAAAACTTCAGGGTCTTGCAAATCACCAGCTGAGAAATTCACCAATAGTCACCCAATGTAAGTTATGTTATATAGCAGGAGATTTTTAACATGCTTGCTCTGTGACCTTGAGCCAGCCATGTGCCCTCTTTGGGTCTCTTTTTTTTCATTTAGGAAATGAGTATATAATTGTTTCTATCAAGATAGAAACCCGCTCAGCTGGGGGGATCTCTGTGAGGCCTCTGTGAAACAATGACAATGGAAACATTTTGTACACAGCTCTCTGAAAATAGCAGGGATTGTTCTTATTTGCCTGAAAGAAGTTCCAGCTCTGGGCAAGTCAAGTGGATCTCTTCCCAGTAGCTCAGCAACCAGAAGATCACACAGAAGCCTCAGCCCATAAGCAAAGGTTGGTGACACTGCTCAGGGCTGGAGAAGGGAGCAGGAACTTTGTGTGCCCACCTTGGTTTCATGCATGCAAAGGGCTGAGATGTAGGCTTTGGAAGTACACTTTGGGTGTACCCATTAGATGCCCTGCATTAGTTTTCCATTGTAGTGAAACAAATTTAGCTGCTGTAAACGATACCCATTTATTCTCTCATAGTTCCCATGTGTCAGTAATCTGGGTGTGGCTTAACTGGGTCCTCTTCTTGAGGTCTCACAAATCAAGATATGTGCTGAGCTGAGTTGTCATCTGAGTTTCTAGGGGGAATCTACTACCAAGTACATTCAGGTTGTTGGTGCAGTGTAGTTCCTTGCAGTTTTAGGACTGAGGTCACAGGTTCCTGGCTGGGTGTCAGCTGAGGGCTGCTCTCAGTTTCTAGAAGTCACTGGTTCTTGCCCATGAGCCCTTTTATCTCCAAAGCCAGCAAGAATGCATCAAAGCTATGAATCTCTTTGACATTCTCTTCTGCTACCAGTCAGAGAAAACACCAGCTCAGATAATCTCCATATCTTAAAGTCAACTGACTTGAAAGTTTACATCTGAAAAAATGTCTTTATACCAGTATATAGATCAATGTATGATTGAATAGCCAGGGAACAGATATCTTGGGGAACTATCTTTAGAATTTTGCCCACCACATGTCCCAACTATTATTAGAATCATGTCAATAATTTCTCTTGTGGGCTACTTCAAGCCCCATTAAATGAAACAAAAATCACTTCTCATGATACTAAAAGTCACTGGCTTCCTGATAAGCAAACAAGGGAACAATACATTCCTCCTTTTATTGTTGTTGTATTTTTTTTCTCTGGTGTCCAGGCCAAGGCTAAGCCCTGGGTACAAGTACTTGGTATGTCCAGAAGGAGTTTCAACTCAAGCTGTTAATCATCATCAATAGGGAAGAGCTCATTTCTCAGGCAGGAAAATCAAAAGTCCAAGACAGCCCCCAGGAAGGTGGTGGGAGACATTCTTTCAGGACAGGACAAACCAAAGGCCAACTGGGCCAAGATCTTCCTGGCAAAATACCAGTAAGAGATTTTATGTGAAAATGCATCTGGAAGAGTTCTTCCAAATGGAAGACTGGATCACCCAGGGAACAAAAAGTACTGCACTAGGCAGGCAGGAACCATCTGGCAGCTGTTATTCTCTCCCTTCCTCTTCTCTTTCTTTATATCTTTTTCATTTGTATCTGAGTTGAGTTAACTGCTGCTCTTAAGAGACAAGAGTGGACAATATCCTTTTTATCTACAGTACCATTGAAGATCCACTAGTCCAAATCATTTAACAGATGAGGAAGCCTTTCCTGGTCTCAGTTTCTTCACTTGTCTAAAGAATGGCAGACTCAGAAGCAAAACTGCAAGTCTGGTTCCTCGTTCTTTAGGGATGGTGTTATGAGAAAGCTGGTGCTATAACAAAAGGCTGAAAGCCAGAGAGTAAACAGATGTCTTGATTTTTTTTAATGCTAAACTGGGCTCTAAGAAAATGGAATAGGCCAATGACTATGTAAGGTTGTAGTGGTGGTTGAAAGCTCACTTTCCTGCATAAGGTCTTGTTCCAGAAAGTCTTATAGGTCAATAGTCATATCAAATTTTTCGTGAAAAGATAATCTTTTTCCTCTATAAGTTATTCCAGGGATCAGAAAAAGTGGGAATGTGCCCACTCGAGTAACAGAGCTACTGTAATATTGATACCAAAAGTGGAGAGGAATAACATAAGAAAAGATTTACAGGACACCGATAATAAACAAAATATTAACTACATCTAAACAAAACATTAACTAAATCTAAAATTGTATTAAAACAAAACAGCAACAAAAAAATATGTCATGACCAAGTAGAGTTTATCCCCAGGATGCAAGAATAGTTAAGCATCAGGAAATTTGTAAATATCATCTATTATATTAATGCACTCAGAGAAAAAATGAAAAAAATATTTATATAGATGCATAAAACACATTTAATAAAGTTTAACACTATTTGTGATAAAAATTTAAAATTCTTTATAAAGGGGTCTCCTTCGCCTGTATCAATACTACCCATTAAAAACAGCAGATATCATACCTAGTAGAGGAGAAACTTTAGAAGCGTTCCTTTCAACATAGGAAACAAGATGAGGATGCTGCCATCACATCCCAAATTAATATAGTAAGTCTTAGAAAGAAATAAGAGGTATACAGATTGTTAAAGAAGAAACAAAATGGGATTATTTGAAAATTATGTTATTGTTTACATGGAAAGCCAAGAGAATTAGACAACCCGTTAGAACTAATGAGAGTCGAGCACATTTGCTAGATAGATCAATATTCTAATATCAATAGTATCTTCTACACCAGCAATAACCAATTATTAATGAAAAATACGAAAGCACCAATCTGGGACTCGATAAATGAAGTGTGAAAGATAAAAATGATGGAGACATGTAGCAGTGAAAGGAGAGAAAAATGAACATGAGTAAAGCTGACAATGATCACATGTAGTGACAAGAATAGGTTGTAATCAGATCATGCTACTGGCTACCATTTATTGTGTACCATGTTCTGCATGCTGTTCTAAGTGCTACCCAAGTAATCCTCATCACAACCCTATGAGGTGGGTATTAAAATGATTCATTCTTTACAGGTAAAAAAATGAAGGTTCTGAGAAGTTAAACAGCTTGCTTGAAGTAACCCATCTAGTGAATTGTGAAGGGAGGATCCAAATCCAGACAGCTTGACTTCAAAGGCTGTGCTTTTAACCATTGTGCTAGGATCCAGTACTGCTTTTGTGGCAGGCGTATGAGGTGGCTGGACTAAATGCCACACCTTACTATTTGTAAAACACCTTCTCATTTAAGATCTTATGGGGTCCTCATGAAGCATTCACAGATGAGAAAAAGGGAGCTCGCAGATAAACAACTTGTCCAAGGAAATAAAAGAGCCAGGCCAAGCACCCTGATCCTTTGACTTCTGCCTCAGCACTTTGCCCACTACACCAAAGGCGGGGTCAGGGAGGGCATGGCAAGGCTGGCAACCATGGTTGCCATCTATCTACTGTGAAGTACCTATTTTTTGTTTTGTTTAATTTTTTTAATTATCTTTTTAGATTTCCAAAGAGCATAGACCAATACTCTGGTAAAACACAATAAAGCAGAATTACTGGAAGAATGAGAATAAAGACATAATTATTTTTAAATTATTTTTTGTTATTAAATTTAATAAGCATTATCAACTTGCTATAAAAGTTTAGAAACACTCTGCACTTTTGTTCTTACTTCCTTGCAGACTGGCACAGACTCATGGACCTCCTAAGTAGCACTGTTCTAGGTTTGTACATCCTTTCAGCTTTCTATCCCTGTTGCTCTCCTCACATGCTCTCAGAAATACAGCAGGGAAGCCTCCCTCCTCCCGGACTTACCTGAGAGATCACCACCCACTAAGGAGATGGTTACTGTCAGGATGCAGGGTACAGCTAGAAAAGAGGGTGCAGACCCCCAAGGCTCAGCAGGCTTCTTGGCCCCTGTCCTAGAGTACCCTTGTGCTGGGGGCTGATGTGTGGAGCGCAGGGGTTGGGAGAGTGGAGATCACCTGGAGAAGTTAAAAAAAGTAACAGAAGGAAGAAAGTCAGTTGCTGGTTGATTATAGTGAGAGGGAACATCGTTGTCCAACAGGGATGCCTTTCCACAACTCTGACCCTGAAGGATTTATCTGTGAATAACCACCCGTCATTTACCTGACTGGTTCTTGGGAAAAAGAATCAGGAATGAGCTCTTTGCCTAGTGGTATCTCTTCCAGTGGGCTTTTTTTTTTTTTTTTTTTTTTCAGACGAACCTATGACTTTGTTGTGGGCTCTCCTTCACCAAGATCAGGGCACTGGGTATGGATTAAGGGCAAGGCCCACATCACAGGTGTGTGATTAGTGTAGTTCCACAAAGCCCTGTGCTCAGAAGAGTCCCATGCTGGGTTTAATGCTCTACTGTTGTTATCTTGAGATTCTTAATAATTTGAAGAAGGGGCCCTGCATTTTCATTTTGTACTGGGTTCCGCAAATTACGTAGCCATTACTGATTTGGAGTTTGTGCCCAACAAGGCAACCCACAGAGTGCCACCATGGGAGACATTGGGTAAGTGACAATCAGGCTGGATTTCCTCCTACACAACAGAACAAAAATGCCGAATCCCCCATGGAGCAGAAGAGAAATTGGCAGTCACTGTGAATCACATATTTTTCCTTGTAAGTCAGACAACATCATTTGTGTTGATTGGGGGATAAAACTGTATTGGGAATACCTAATGAGATGTTAAGATCTGCTTGTTTCCAAGCTGAAGTGAATCAAATACCGTGGTCTTATTTCCCCTGATGAGATTTTAGTGACCTCTGGAGAAAGACTAATTAACAAAGAGAGTTGCTTTGTGTGGATTATCTCTTTTAATCCTTATGCCTCTTCAAGGTAAATATCATTAGTCCCATTTTGCAAACAAAGAAACTGAGGCGTGGAACAGTTCAGTGGTTCAAAGCCAATTCTTTCACACACTATACCACTTGCCTCTATGATGTCCTGGGCTCTATGTGGAAGTGGTGGTGGGAGAGAGGGAGTGGTGCCTCCAAATATCAGCACCAGCCTCTTAGCAGCGAACTCAGGCGAGAGAGCCACATGGGGACTGTAATCAGCTAGGAATCCACACCTCTGGGACTGAGAAAAGGTGTGGGGTGCTGGGAATTTGAAGCGGGGACAACCTCCATTCATATCACACATACACATGTTTTCTCAGCAAGGCCAGCCACCTGCCTGCTGCTGAGCAGACCTGTTGAGTGCCCTCTCCTCTGCCCTTTCCCTCTGAATCTACTTGGCCTGCCACCTTCTCTCTTCTTAGCCTAGTGGAATCAAAGAAGATTTCTCTCACTTCCTCCACAAGAGCTACACATTCGATCCTGTGCTTCTGGTTCCCTCTGAGTTCCTCTGAGTGAGCTGCTGCCAGGCAGTGCTGGGGCAAAGGTGCTAGGAGAAGGAATAGGTGGAAGGCAGTATGGGAGGGGCTACAGGGCAAGAAGGAGACAACTAATACTCCAGAGCTCTACCCTGCTCCTCGCTAGAAATGGAGATGTGCAAATGTCCTGTTTCCATGTGGCCTGGAAATTTGTCACCTCTGATCCAACCACCCAGAGTAATATTTAGAACTAAAGATAACAATAATGTCTAGGATCTAGGAATGATTATGTGTAATTTGTTGGTGAGTATATGTGGAGTAAATCAAGTAAACCCTCAGACTGATCCACCATACCTTTTGGTAATTTGTCTGAGATTCTCCTCCCTGCAATTGCATGTTTGCCAAAGCATTTGCTTTTTATCAGCCTCTGATGTTGATACTCTTGTGTCCCACCCAGACTCTCCCTATCAGTTGTCCCTTCGCTCCAGAATTTTCTCTTCCTTTCTCCTGCTCTTTCTCCTAAGCCTGTAACCGTTTTTTCTCCCTTATCTTATAAAGAAAACTCCACTTTTTGTGAAGCTTGCCTCTCTCCATGTGATTGAAATTTTGCAAGTGTAGGTCTATATGTGATGTCTCCTATTCCCTCTTGCAACTTTTTAAGACCTTAGAATCTGCTCTCATCCCCACTTCCCCCAGGGTTGCTCATAACTCCCTCATTGTCAACATGCCAAGCTTCATTCTGCAGAATTTGTTTAGCCTCATGTTCTAGTTTTTCTTAGAGCCACTCTTATTCCTTAGCTCCCATTGTGCAGCAAGCTGCTTGTTCACATATCCTTCTTGGACAGCTTCTTGCTTTCTCTTAGAGACCACACCTACATCCCAGCTTCAGTCATAATCTCTGTGGTAAAATCAAAAATCTGTCTCAGTCCAATTCTCCTTCCTAAGCTCCAGAGTCAGACATAGATACACTCGAGAATCTCCACTTGCATATCCCACAACCACCTATAATCCTATCTGGGTCAAATGGAACTTCTCATGTTCACACTCCTCTGAAATAATTCAAAGCGTTCTTTATTTCAGGAAGAAACACTATCATTAGTCTATATATTGAAGCCAGACATTTAGAATTCATTTTTGATTCTTAACCAGTCCCAAAGTTGTCTCCCCTTCTCACTTTCCACACTCTTCCTGCATGATCTACTCTATTCCTTGGCCTTAACCATCCCAAATCAATTTTCATCCCAGACCTTATTTCAAGCCTCCAGATTCATGTAACCAATGCCTAGTAGACATCTTCAGTTGGACAGCCTACCAGCATCCTGAATTCATCACATCTAACCCTTATCTCATGTTCTTTTCTACACAGGTCCCCTGCCCTGTCCTACTCTATTGTCCCCTGACTTTGTGAATGACATTATTAACCAACCAGATTTCTTCACAGACACCTGGAAGATTCTTCTTCCACCAACATCTAACCCACTACCAAGACGTGCCAATTCTGCCATTAGGATATATCTTATGGGCTCCCAGAAGTTCACATGTACCCAATGTTAAGAATTTCTGGTCAAGAGGCTAATCAATGTGACACAAATATCTATATCTAATAATTTAGGCTTCCTTCTTGTGCTCTAGGCCTATTGTCCAACTGCATCTCGAACACTTTCATTTGACTATTCCTCAGGCTTCTTAACATATCTACCACCAAACCCATCCCCCTTTTCCCCTTGTTCTTTCTTGCTTCTCTCTCTCTCTCTCTCTCTCTCTCTCTCTCTGATAATGGAACCACTACACTCTTGGTATCCCATTCTAAAAACCTCTTGAGTATCTCTGACTAGCTCACTTTCATCTTTCCCGTTAAGTCTGTTTTGTTGATTCAGCCTCCCCGCAGCACTCACATTCAGGTTTGCCTTAGCTTTTCTCTCCCTACTGTCCAACTCCGGTCTAACAGTACCTCTGGCTTCTTCAATGATCTGATTGC
This sequence comes from Piliocolobus tephrosceles, assembly GCF_002776525.5. Classification (NCBI taxonomy): domain Eukaryota; kingdom Metazoa; phylum Chordata; class Mammalia; order Primates; family Cercopithecidae; genus Piliocolobus; species Piliocolobus tephrosceles. Next base: position 2,890,911 of record NC_045445.1, on the reverse strand, counting down.
CCCAAGGCTCTATGATCTCTCTGATCTCACTTCCAAATTCATCTCTTGAGCCCAGCTGTCATCATAACACAAGTCTGCTCAAAAACCATCCATGTGTCCTCCTCTTACCCACACAATAAAATCCCAAAGGACATTCAAAACCTTGCTCAAGGGTTAAGTCTTATTTCCACCAACTCCCTCAACATATCCTCTGCCTTAGAAAATTAAGACTCTTTACTAATCTTCAAATATACTTTGTGTTTTCTACCCATGGATCACACTTGAAGCATTCTCCTTTTATCTACCTTTGTCAAACAAAATCCTACCCCTCCTTCAAGACCTCAGACCAGGGTTGGCTCTTTCATAAGTTTTCACTGAACAGAGCTCATCACTACTTGATCTTTGCACTGTCTCCCAGCAACCCAGTGCCTCCCATATTTTATAGCAATTGTTTGGTACTGTGTCTTTTTCCACCTTTGGGTTTTGAGCTCCATAAAGGCAAGATAATGTCTTAGTTCTCTCTGTATTCCCAGGCCCTGATGCATAGTAAATGCTCAGGAAAGTTCACTGAATGGACCCCTGCAAGCAGCCTTTCTGCCAGAATTATGTACTTCCTCTTTTGGATTCTTGTATCTAATATAAGCATTTGTGAAAATGCTTATCTCTCCAAGTTGACCATAAGCCAGGTGAGAGTGTGGTCAATGTCATCTGTCTCTTGCTACCTCTGCACATAGTGAACTCTCAAGCAGTGTGTATTGAATGAAAGGAGTGTGGTTCAAGTTGGCTAATTGTATGAAAGTTAATCATTTTCTTTGAACACTGAAGGTACTTTTGGAGAAAATCTATAAAATCAGCTAAAGCCCTAAGTCACCATGGAGCTATGGGTGGTACAGAGTGAGGGAAAGAGGGAGGGAGGGAGGGGTTCTGTCAGTGTGTGAGCATATAAGAAGGATGGGAACAAACAAATGAAGGAGTGAATGAATGTGTGACAGAGTAAGTTAACTAATTTAATGACCAAGCAAATGTGTGATTGAGTGAATAAGCAAATGAATAAATGAACAGATTCTTTCTCCTTGGTGTTTGGGGTCCTTACTTAGGTTTTTGCATTGCTTTATCCCTTGGTAGGGATCTCATGCACTATTTGGAAGGGTGTCTGCTTCCTCAGATTTTAAATTGCAGATTTAAAATTACATATGTATTTTGAAAAATTGCCACAAAAGCAGCATTACTTGAAAACTCGATTAATTACTAATGTTTTTTTTATCAAGTGCCAGTTGTTGCTTGTAGTCTTCAAAGGTGGTGAAATTAAAAGAATTAAGAAACAATTATGTCTGGAAAAAAAGCCCTATCCAAATCTAATCACCCTCTGATGTAGAGCTTCGTGCTGACCTGGCTGGGCTGGAGAGTGGGGAGATGTGGAGGGGGAAAAGTGCCCACGCACCACGGAAGCTACTGTAGCTGGCCTAGGGGGAAATAAATCGTGACCTGGCAATGTGATGTGACAGAGGGCAGTTCTTTATGAGGGCTCAGGAAGAAGAGTTGGGCCTTGCTGGACTACCAGGTAAAATAGAGCTATTGCTTGCAGGAGTGAGGGTTCCTGTGCTTCCCCAAGGAAGTTCCAGGCTGCTGAGAAGCTGGGGACCCCCTCCCACACTCTCCTTTCCCTCATAATGTGGGAAAGGAAGACGTTTGGCTTAGGGCAGTTGAGGAAGAGCAGAAGTTGTAGGGCAAGAGATCACCAGGAAAACAGCCACTTGCAAGAGTTACAGGCTAAAAGTGGGGCTCTGCACTTCGACTGTTTCCCATGCTTTCATGCCAATGCAAGGTCAGCACACGAGAGTGATAGCTTCTGGGTAGACAAAGGCAGCCAAGGCTTAATGTGGGGCTTCTAACTTGGGCCATTTCCCATCCTTTCAGCACGCCACAGGCATCAACTAACAAATGCACAGGCTGGCCACTGTGGCCCAGGTTTACTGTGGCTGGTCTCCACTGTGAGACAACTGTAAGGTCCTAAGAACCTTTCTTTTGGCCAGATATATCAAAGAGCTCGGGCTGAACATGAGACTCTGATGATTGCTCCTTAAAATGTGCAAATGGGGCATTTCTGAGTGCTAGGTCTACAGCTGGAAGAGAGGCTATTTCTTAGGGAGGTACCTGTGAGCACTGCAGAAGCTAGTGTCCTACCAAGAGCACAGCCTGGGAAACAAGAGACCTTGTTCTCACATGTACCCTGCTGAGTAATTTTTTTGTGTTAGCTGGTATAAAGCAGTGTCCCATATATTTCTTCATCAACTTCTACAAAGAATCCCCTGAGCTGGGGAGTCTCTACCCCTTTTAGAGATGGAGAAGGAGGTTCAGTCCAGTACCCAGTCTTGCCCCAAAACCCATGACTATAGAAAAGTGAAGACAGGATTTAAAAATCAGGCCTTCATTTTCCATACCTTGCTCTGCTTCTCCCATATCCCATGGTCTAAGGGAATCCCTAGCTTGCTTTCCAGCTCCTACATTTGCCACTCCTGTTTGTGGTACTGTGAAAATAACAAGAATCATAATACTGATATAAAGCTTACTACATGTTAAGCCTCATTCTCAGAGTTTTATAGATAACACAGCATTTGATTTTCACAAAATTCTAGGAAGTTGATATGCTATTATTACCTTCAGTTTAAAGATGAGAAAACTGAGGCACAGAGCCGTTGCTCACTTTCCCAGGGTCAGAGAGCTAAGAAGTACTGAAGCCAAGACTCAAAGCTGGCTCCTAAGTCACTGCTCTTAGCACTGCATTCCAGGGACAATGGTCCTCTTAGAAGGCTGCCTTGAGTCTTTGTCTTGCAGGGAAAGGGAGCTCAGGGAACAGGCTCAAACTCCTGACAGACAAGAAAGATCCTGGGTCAGGTAGGGCCTCCTTGCTATGGGATCTTCTACAGCTTTTCACAGAATGCCTGTTCTGTGGTCCATCTCATTGTTGGGGCTCCTGGTCTCTCCTGTGTCATCCTCGCCAGCCCCCATACCATCGGAGCTCTGTGGTTAAGGGAGCCCAGGCACACTCAGCAAGACATGAGATGCACTAGTCTGGGCACGCGTATGGGCATGTGGACCTGCTGGGCTGCCTGCAAAAGGCTTGATTGCATAATGGCATTTAGAAAATGGCACTTGTCTTTTCTTCAAAAGCCTTCAGGATGATGAATTGGGGCTTATTGAAATGGCCTTAAATCAAACTTTCTATGCACAACAGCTTGCTCAGACTCATGCAGAGTGGATTTCTAAGGGGCTGATAATAGCAGCTCCCTAGCACTGGCTGTCTTCTGGGCTTAGGGGCTGGATGAGGAACCAGAGTCACAGAGGAGAGCTTGGAAACCAAAGTAGCTCACAAGACAGAGAATGTGAAATCCCTGTGTATTTTTGGGGACCCCAAGGCCCTGAAAGGAGGAAGGATTGACCCAAAGGTACCCAGTAAGTCAGTCAGGAAGCTGTCTTTGGAGCCCTGGGCTAGGGTTCTTCCTCCTGCTTAGGACTCTGGTAATAATTATGTTCCCATGGGGCCACTCTAGGGTCTGCCTCTCCACCTGCAGGTGCTTACTGTCTGGCAGCAACCTTGAACTTGCATGATCCTGAAAGTAAATGCATCCTTAAGTTTTACACCCTCAGTGCCTTGCTTGTCTTACCCTAGCCCAGTCCCTTGCTAGAGGCTACCCTGACCTCCTGTTCAGGAAGTAGAATTTTTCTGAGAGGCATTACTGACCCTTCCAACCTTTGTAGTGCCTCAGTTTCCTCATCTGCTAAACAAGAATAATGGAGTCCTTGCTTTCCCTACATCATTGAGTGGTGGAAGGGGCCTGTGGTGGGAAAATGGGAGAAAAGTCTTTTACACTGTAAAGTGCTGTGCAGATACAGTGGCTGTGGCTGTTGTTCTGCTGCTGTGTGGCTGCCTGGTGACAGGCTCCCATAGAATTTCGATTAGGCCTCCAGGCGCTGGCAGCCATGACACTACAGGAATAACATAAAACAAAAACACAACACAACACAACAAAACACTAATACCACCACAAAAATATCAGAAACAATATAATACATATGGAATTCATTGGTGGGATTTGACAACAAAATTCTAATATTTTTAAGGGTGGGAAAACTGCAAGCAGAGCAGGATTATACATAGACGGGGCTGTGGAGACAGATGGAGGAAAACACGAAACTGTGTGTGCCTCTGTACACAGGGACCCACACATAGGGGACAGAGATGACGAAGCAACTCTGACAAGATTCCTGTGTTTGAGGATCCCCTAGTCCTGGGAACAGATATCTGGTTATGACTCCTTGAGTGCTGTGGTGGGGCTGGGACCTCAGATACAAGGAGTGGTGGGAGGAAGACAGGCTGAGGTTGCCCAGGGTCAGGTCCTGCAGTGCCTTGAATGCCAATCTCAGGAGCTTTAACTTGATCCTAGGAACACTGAAGAAGAAGTCCCTGCGGGAGTAGAGCACAGGAGAGCCACTGCCCAGCTCCATGTTTTCAGAAGATCCCTTTTCCTGCAGCATGCAGAGAGGACAGGAGAGTGGCAAAAGTAGAAGTGAGGACACCAGAGAGGAGGCAGTTGCAGAAGTCTAGGTGAGAGATGATTATAACCTGGACTTAAAAAGTGCCACTAAAACAGATGGTAAGAAGGGATTAAAGCTAAGAGACTGGGGAGAGGTAGAATATCCTAGACTTAGGGACTGATTGGGTAGGTGTGGTGAAGGAAAGAGAGGTGTCAAAGGTGATTCTCAGGTTTGTTGCTTAGGTAGCATGGTGGATGGGGGCCACTGGGGGTCAAAAAGCCCTGGGAAGAAGAACAAGAGTTCAGTTTTGGACATTGAGGCATTTTCTGGTACATTTAAGAGAAAATAGCTAGTAGACAATTGGTTATATAGGTCTGAAACTCAGGGCTGATGTTTTAACCAGAGATAGAGGTTGAAGTACAATAGAGAAGGAAGGGCCAAGAAAGGAGGCTGATAAGAAATATACAGAGAGATATAAAAGAAACCAGACAAGCTTGCGGATTCCTCTTCCCAATGTTCCTAAAAGATCAAACAAGATGACAGAGAAGTGACCAATGGATTTAGTAATGTGGAGGTCATTGGTAATGTTCAAATTCAGTGGAGTGAGTAGTGGAGCCAGTAGTCAGATTGGACTAGATGAGACTATATTGCCATAATTCAGGGTGGAGATAATGGTGGTTTGGAACACAGTGGTGGTAGCAAAGGTGGTGGGTAGTGGTTGAATGCTAGATATTGAAGATATTGCTCATAGCACTTGTCAATTTGTAGGCTATTGGAAGTGATTGATAGAAAGAGAGGAGTCAAGTTTGACTCATAATTTTGAGGGAAGCCAGAGAAAATGAGTAGATGGTGGTGCCCTTTATTGAGATGGGGAGAAATTGAGGGAGGGACAAACTTAGTGATGGCAGAAGGTGGCTAATCAAGAAGTGTGTTTGATATATGTGAAGTCTGAGATGTCTATCATACACCTTCAGATGACAAGTAGGTAGTTTGATACATGAGTCCAATATTTAGGTGAGAGGTCATGATGGAGAGATAAATTTGGAAGTTATCATTACCCAAACAATATTGCAAATCCAGTGATCTCCTAGGGAGGGAGTATAGATGAAATAGAGAAGGTCGAGGATGGAGTCCTGGGGCACTTCGACATTTGGACAGACATCAAGAAGAAGAAGAAGCTCCAGTAAAAGAGAAGAAACTACAAATTGGTTGAAAACTGAGTGAGAGTCAGTGCAATCAAACTAGAACTCAGGACTAAGAAACTCAATCAAAACCGCTCAACTACATGGAAACTGAACAACCTGCTCCTGAATGACTACTGGGTACATAACGAAATGAAAGCAGAAATAAAGATGTTCTTTGAAATCAATGAGAACAAAGATACAACATACCAGAATCTCTGGGACACATTTAAAGCAGTGTGTAGAGGGAAATTGATAGCACTAAATGCCCACAAGAGAAAGCAGGAAAGATCTAAAATTGACACTCTAACATCACAATTAAAAGAACTAGAGAGGCAAGAGCAAACACATTCAAAAGCTAGCAGAAGGCAAGAAATAACTAAGATCAGAGCAAAACTGAAGGAGATAGAGACACAAAAACCCTCCAAAAAATCAATGAATCCAGGAGTTGGTTTTTTGAAAAGATCAACAAAATTGACAGACCGCTAGCAAGACTAATAAAGAAGAAAAGAGAGAGGAATCAAATAGACGCAATAAAAAATGATAAAGGGGATATCACCACCGACCCCACAGAAATACAAACTACCATCAGAGAATACTATAAACACCTCTACGCAAATCAACTAGAAAATCTAGAAGAAATGGATAATTTCCTGGACACTTACACTCTCCCAAGACTAAACCAGGAAGAAGTTGAATCCCTGAATAGACCAATAGCAGGCTCTGAAATTGAGGCAACAATTAATAGCCTACGCACCAAAAAAAGTCCAGGACCAGATGGATTCACAGCTGAATTCTACCGGAGGTACAAGGAGGAGCTGGTACCATTCCTTCTGAAACTATTCCAATCAATAGAAAAAGAGGGAATCCTCCCTAACTCACTTTATGAGGCCAACATCATCCTGATACCAAAGCCTGGCAGAGACACAACAAAAAAAGAGAATTTTAGACCAATCTCCCTGATGAAAATCGATGCAAAAATCCTCAATAAAATACTGGCAAACCGGATTCAGCAGCACATCAAAAAGCTTATCCACCATGATCAAGTGGGCTTCATCCCTGGGATGCAAGGCTGGTTCAACATTCGCAAATCAATAAACGTAATCCAGCATATAAACAGAACCAAAGACAAGAACCACATGATTATCTCAATAGATGCAGAAAAGGCTTTTGACAAAATTCAACAGCCCTTCATGCTAAAAACGCTCAATAAATTCGGTATTGATGGAATGTACCTCAAAATAATAAGAGCTATTTATGACAAACCCACAGCTAATATCATACTGAATGGGCAAAAACTGGAAAAGTTCCCTTTGAAAACTGGCACAAGACAGGGATGCCCTCTCTCACCACTCCTATTCAACATAGTGTTGGAAGTTCTGGCTAGGGCAACCAGGCAAGAGAAAGAAATCAAGGGTATTCAGTTAGGAAAAGAAGAAGTCAAATTGTCCCTGTTTGCAGATGACATGATTGTATATTTAGAAAACCCCATCGTCTCAGCCCAAAATCTCCTTAAGCTGATAAGCAACTTCAGCAAAGTCTCAGGATACAAAATTAATGTGCAAAAATCACAAGCATTCTTATACACCAGTAACAGACAAACAGAGAGCCAAATCAGGAATTAACTTCCATTCACAATTGCTTCAAAGAGAATAAAATACCTAGGAATCCAACTTACAAGGGATGTAAAGGACCTCTTCAAGGAGAACTACAAACCACTGCTCAGTGAAATAAAAGAGGACACAAACAAATGGAAGAACATACCATGCTCATGGATAGGAAGAATCAATATCGTGGAAATGGCCATACTGCCCAAGGTTATTTATAGATTCAATGCCATCCCCATCAAGCTACCAATGAGTTTCTTCACCGAATTGGAAAAACTGCTTTAAAGTTCATATGGAACCAAAAAAGAGCCCACATTGCCAAGACAATCCTAAGTCAAAAGGACAAAGCTGGAGGCATCATGCTACCTGACTTCAGACTATACTACAAGGCTACAGTAACCAAAACAGCATGGTACTGGTACCAAAACAGAGATATAGACCAATGGAACAGAACAGAGTCCTCAGAAATAATACCACACATCTACAGTCATCTGATCTTTGACAAACCTGAGAGAAACAAGAAATGGTGAAAGGATTCCCTATTTAATAAAAGGTGCTGGGAAAATTGGCTAGCCAAAAGTAGAAAGCTGAAACTGGATCCTTTCCTTACTCCTTATACGAAGATTAATTCAAGATGGATTAGAGACTTAAATGTTAGACCTAATACCATAAAAACCCTAGAAGAAAATCTAGGTAGTACCATTCAGGACATAGGCATGGGCAAGGACTTCATGTCTAAAACACCAAAAGCAACGGCAGCAAAAGCCAAAATTGACAAATGGGATCTAATTAAACTAAAGCGCTTCTGCACAGCAAAAGAAACTACCATCAGAGTGAACAGGCAACCTACAGAATGGGAGAAAATTTTTGCCATCTACTCATCTGACAAAGGGCTAATATCCAGAATCTACAAAGAACTCAAACAAATATACAAGAAAAAAACAAACAACCCCCATCAAAAAGTGGGCAAAGGATATGAACAGACATTTCTCAAAAGAAGACATTCATACAGCCAACAGACACATGAAAAAATGCTCATCATCACTCACCATCAGAGAAATGCAAATCAAAACCACAATGAGATACCATCTCACACCAGTTAGAATGGCAATCATTAAAAAATCAGGAAACAACAGGTGTTGGAGAGGATGTGGAGAAATAGGAACACTTTTTCACTGTTGGTGGGATTGTAAACTAGTTCAACCATTATGGAAAACAGTATGGCAATTCCTCAAGGATCTAGAACTAGATGTATCATATGACCCAGCCATCCCACTACTGGGTATATACCCAAAGGACTATAAATTATTCTACTACAAAGACACATGCACACGTATGTTTATTGCGGCACTATTCACAATAGCAAAGACTTGGAATCAACCCAAATGTCCATCTGTGACAGACTGGATTAAGAATATGTGGCACATATACACCATGGAATACTATGCAGCCATAAAAAAGGATGAGTTTGCGTCCTTTGTAGGGACATGGATGCAGCTGGAAACCATCATTCTTAGCAAACTATCACAAGAAGAGAAAACCAAACACCGCATGTTCTCACTCATAGGTGGGAACTGAACAATGAGCTCACTTGGACTCTGGAAGGGGAACATCACACACTGGGGCTTATTAAGGGGGGGAGGGATTGCATTGGGAGTTATACCTGATGTAAATGATGAGTTGATGGGTGCTGACGAGTTGATGGGTGCAGCACACCAACATGGCACAAGTATACATATGTAACAAACCTGCACGTTATGCACATGTACCCTAGAACTTAAAGTATAATAAAAATAAATAAATTAATTAAAAAAAAAAGAAAGAAAACTGAGTGAGAGTAATACTAGGTCTTGCCCAGAGCAGAGAATATTTTAAGAATAAAGGAGCGATTACCATGTCAAATGCTGTTGGAAGGACTAGAGCGATGAGGACAGAAATGATCATAAGCTTCAAGAAGATGTGGGCGTTTGCTGATTGAACCCATTTATGCCTAATTAAGAACGATTTCAGTGAAGTAGTGGATCAGAAGCTGACAAGAATGGGGAAACAACTTGAAACACAGAAGAGGTACCAGAAAGGAACACAACTCTTTGCAGGTGTTTGGCTTTCTTTGGGTTAAGAAAAGTGGCAGCTGGAGGAGACAGGATCAAGGTTTGGATCTTTTGAAGATGGTAGATAGAAGCCATGTTTGCATGCGGATGGAGATGATCTAGTAGAGAGGGAAAGTTGCATGATGCAGATAGAGGAGAAAATCGCCATAGTGATGTCCTTGAGTAGGTAAAAAAAAAAAAAAAAAAGCACAGGATCAAGGGTACAATTGGAGTGGCTGCTCTAAGATCAGAGAAGGAACAGTTCATCTAGGTGACAGGTGGAAGGCACAGTCTATGACAATGAACGTAGGTAGGTTGATGGATGTGCATGCAAAGGGAGAGGAGCAGTACTCAAGAAAAGACTCAGAGTTCAGAGGTGGGGCACATAGGAGTCTCTAGTAGGTACCCGGAGGACAGGAAATAGGATAAAGGTCAAGGCTACGGACCAACTGGAAGGTCACTGGAGAAACTTCTTTTCACAAAATGAAAGGGAATGATGCAAAGTTGCACAGATCTTAAGTGGCAACACTGGGCGGGGAACTTAGGTCTGTCTGATTCCAGGGCCTGTGCTCTTTCTCTTCAAACCTCTACCTCTGGGTGGAGGTTGGTGTGTGGATTTGCAGTGCCCAGCAAGACATTCTTCCTGCATCATGTTTATAGCTGCTGGTCATTTGACCTTAGTGTAAAGGTGAAATGTGTATGGTCAGAGGCAGGAGGCTGGCTAGGTGACCTCTGGCCTTTCCCTGCCTTACCTCCCTGGCCTGAAAGATCAGAGCTTGATGCATATTTTGCCCTCATAAATTGTTCATAAATTCTGATGGCAAGCTTCAGATTTGTCACTCCCTAATGTAGCAGTGGCTACAGCCAGCTGACATCAAGCTCTGGGGAGCAATGCAGTAAATCATTTTCCCTTTTGTGCAAGAAGAAAAAGTAGAAAATTACATTCTTCTCAGATTTCGCTTTTGCATGTGCTGTTGCCTCTGTCAAGTGCTCCCTCATGCAAACAAGAAAGCAGTATGACCCCTAGGGAGCAGGCTTTTCAATAGGCGCTACCTGTGTAATCCACACACAAAGAGGGAGAATGGTGAGCAGCAATCAGAACCTGTTGTCCCGTCAGCTCACAAGCTAGAGGTTAAGTTCTCTATTCTGCAAGTTGGGGACTGAGATTCAGGAAGGTTGGGAATTCACTCAAGTCATCCCATTCAGCTGGAAAGAGGCAGAGCTTGGCCTGAAATCTGTGCTGGAGTTCAGAGTCCTGCACTGACCCAGTGGTCCATTTGGTCCTGGGTGCGAGTAAGGACTGAGGCCCATCAACCTATGTGGGGCTAAAACCCACTAAGTAATGAAAGTGCAAAACAATGATGCTGCTAAAAATGATGATTATAATCTTTTCATTAACTCCTTGGGAAACCAGAGAAGGAACTTATACACACAGAAAACCCTCAGCTGCACTCACACTTCATGCCCTGTGGTCATGGCCAAATCCAGCACCTGGGACCCTCCTGAGGGCCCCAGCATGCCCCAGAGAGGATCCCTGGCTGCTTCTGGCATCCCTACAGGCATTTCTGGCTGCCCCTCATCAAGGCTGCATTATTTATTCTCATGTTTGTTATGACAAATACAGCAGCATGGAGGAGCTGTTGGCTAATTTGGATAGTGCTTCCAGAAGCATCTTCCAAGCCAATTGGTTCATCTCTGGTCAAATAGACATGAGTTGCCAAGGGCAAAGAGCAAGAAATTAGCCACTGACTCAGCACTGAGCTACTCAGGGGCCCCACTAGGGCATGTCCCTTCTCTGGGTCTTGGCAACTCCAACAGAGACAAAAGAGCTGGGCTACAGGGCCTCTAAGGTCTCTTTCAAATTTAATTCTCTAAGATTCTCTCTCTCTCTCTCTCTCTCTCTCTCTCTCCTTCACTTGCTCTCTCTGGCTCTCTCACTCTCACTCTCAATCTCATTTTATGTCATTTGCTTTGTCTGCCAAGCTCCCTGGGGCTTACTGTAAAAGCGTAACTGATTTTGTAATAAACATTCCATGCTGTATCCAGCCAGATGTGTGTACTTGCTTCACAGAACTCCACTAGGGTGGGGCTGGCTTACTCCAACAAGGCAGAATTGTGACCTTTGTCTGAATTCCTTTTTAATCATGGCCTCTGGAACCAGTTGACAAAGATAGGAGCAATCCCCTTCCATATCCAAGGATGGTCCTGTGAACATGAAGACCTGTATAGGAGCTGGAAGGTTGATGGATTTGGACTTAGACTCAGGATTGAACTTCCCCCTACCTGGTCTCCAGAACGTGACAGATTACTCAGCAGGCCCACTTTCTCATGAGTGCTTGAGAGAGGGAAGAACAGAGTTATTCTGTGAACTGGCCATCAAGAGTCAGATAACACTTTCAAGACACAGGATGAGTAGGAAACCTGGGACTAGCTCTCTAATCATCTTGTCCCAAGACCAGTGAATTCCCATTGCCCATCAAACAGGACCCCTGTGATCTTGGGAGGGAAAAAATGAATTTCTATTTTCATTAACTTCTAATTGAAATTCCTAATTTCATTCCATTTTGAATGTAGGTAATGAACCACAGTAGCATTAGTAGTACGTGAAGCTTTGCCACTGAGAGAAATCAGAGAGATTTTCATATCACATTATTATTTTAGCTACCTCCAGACAGCCCTTATAGTGGACAATATTTTGAAATTACAGTAGTTGTTAGAGTCACCACTAGTGACTAATCATGCACTATTTCATGCATGAATACAAAAAAAAATTATATTAGTATATCATACAAGTTTTGTTTAATATTTGGATACAATTTGTTTCCTTTATAACCTTGTGTATTTTTATTCATTTCAAGTATTATTGTCAGAAAGGATCTATGGGCTTCATCATTCAGCTAAGGGTCTGTGGCACAGCAAAAGAGTAAGAACACAACGGTCTGTGAAGCACGGGGCTTAGAGCTTGCTGCAGTGGACCCTGCTTCAGGTGCCTACCATGTCTCTATGTCGGATGGCAGTCTGGAAGTCACCATTCATTGTCCACAGTCAAGGCAGCTCACTGTTCCCACAAGGGCTGCTTTGAGGTGTCATTTGGATCTCACAGAAGCTTGTTTGCCTTCACTCTCTGCCCCTCAGTCTGGGCTCTGCTAAAAGGCTTGCACCTCATGACCTCTCCCCTTCTCTGCCTGTGGGACCTCATCCTCCTCTGCCCTTGGTCATGATTCCCTGGGTTCATTAATACTCTCCTCCCCTTGCATCCTTCCCTGGCCTCTGGCAGCATTATTGTGTCTCCTCCTCCTTCCTTCCAGGCCCACAGCATGTGCCCTGCTTCTTCCCATAGGTCTCTCTGGGTGTTCAAATGGAGAAAGTGGGATTGGTGTTCCAAGGAGGTGCTAGGTTGTTTTTGCTGCTGCTGCTGATTGGGCTGAGGCAGCAGTAATAATAGCAAGTGGGAAAATAGAAAAACATTGGCTCTGAGCCAGGACATTCTTACCCACTCCACTGTCTCTGGTCGGACCACATCTCTTTGGAGTCCTGAGTCTCTTAATAGGCAATGAATAAGATGTTTCCTATTGGGGATCCATCGCAGATCTACCCAGAGGGCAGGTGCTTCAGGTGCTTGTGGAATGAGGCAGGCGAGAGAGTTGAAGGAGAGGCTATCCAGTTTGGAATCTGGACTGCCATTTACTAGTCATGTGACCTTGGACAAGTTATTTAACCTCTCTTTGCCTCAGTTCCTTCATCTGTAGGATAAAGATAGTAACTCCACACTTCACAAGATTATTGTGAGGATGAAATGAATTATTTCCTTTAAAGTACCCAGCACAGTGTAGGCGCTCAATCAATGATAGTATTATTGTCATTGTTAACCAGGTGCATTTGCAGGGAGTGAACAATGTGAGGAATTCTGAGTTGAACGTACTTCTGGATTCCTAGAAGCACAGTTTGACATCTGCTACCTCTGCTGCCTCCTAGAGTGCTTGCCTTGAAATCCAGGGGACAGGTGACCTTCCAGCCCACTCTACTGTCTCTGCTGAGACCATGTGTATTTGGAGTTTATGATTCCTTAGCAATTCCTCCTTTCCTCCCAGGGTTGTTGTGGGCATTGAATGAGACTTCGCCTGTATAGGGATGAGAGCTCCTGGAAGGGAGAAACCCTGTTGCAGACTCTCCAGGAAATTCACCTTTGCAAGGGAATTTGTTTGTTGAGTTCTAGATTCACCTGGCCACAGCTGCAACCTAGCCCACTTACCCAGAGGCATTGAGTCAGAGTTCAACATCATCCTTGCCCCGGCAGCCAGTCATATGATCACTCTGATTCCCTGTACACTCCACCCCACCCCTGTCAGAGCCAGACCTCTGTGCTTGGATCTAATCTCCATCCGCCTCCTTACCTTTGCTCTACCATTCCTTGTGCCCTGAACCAGAGCCATTCCCTCCTTCAAGCCCAGTTCTTCTCATTTGTTTAAGGTCCAGTGACAATCCCACCTCCTCCAGGAAATCTGTGCTGACTGGAGTCATATTATAGATTCTCAGACATCAGTGCTCCACCCACCCACAAATTACTCAGCCTTCATTGACTGCCCTTTGCCTGGATTCCTGCAGCACTTAAGGTCTGTGCCAGACAATTTAGCACTTAATTGCAGACTGTCATCAATTGTGTCTCAATTTTTCCTTATGCATTAGTCTGTAACCCCCAACTCTATCAAAAGTTTTTGTAGAACAGAAAAAAGTAAAGACACCAACATTTCTTCTTACCACTGACGTAGGAATATGACTGTAGAGGCACCTATAGAGTTGAAAACGAAATATTTGTTATGCTATCCCTTGGCCATCCTACTCCCTGACATAAGTCTTATTTCATGGCTTCTTTCTGCCCCCAAACCTGATTGAAAACCTCTTCTTGGAGCACAAGGAAATGGAAAAGAGCAATCTGTTCAGCTTGCCAAGGAAGGCTTGTGTGGCCCTTAGCCATTCCATCTCCAGGAGTCCCCTTATCCCCTGGACTCTGTAGCTGAGACCTGAGTACTCAAACATCTAAATTCTCCTCCCAAGGGCCTGCCCACTCACACTAGGTCTTCTTAATACAAGCACCAGGGGTGGAGCCAGCTGTCCCAGATGCATGGCTGCCATACACAGGAACATGGCTGGTCAGGTTGCCTGTAAAAGGGATAGTTTTATTTGTGTAGGGCTTTCTTCAATTGGCCTTGGGCAGGCTGTTGTGGTCTGAGGGAATGTCTGTCAAGTGGGCCCTTGATATATACACGTTGGGCAAAGACTATCCCCATGTCACTCATCCATGAGGTTTGTTCTGTGATGACACCTCAGACTGCTTTCCCAAAACCAACTCTGCTGAACCTGTGATCTGAAGCTGCAAGGAAATACATGAGCAGTAGCTGGCCATTTGGTCATGGACTTGTTCACATACACTTACTGAATGCTTATTATGGGATGCTGAAATCACAAAGAGGAGAACGAGAGTCCTTATTATCCAGAAACTTATGGTCTTATGGGAAAAGCAATTTATATAGTCAACTAAATGCCATGATGGAGGTGACACAGGGGCTGTAGGTGTTTATACAAACAGCTTAGCTTCCCAAATCAAAGCCAAACTCAGTTCCATACTGACAGTGCTTTCTCCAAACCACACACCCTTGCCAAGCTCCACCGCACTCCTTACTCTTCTTCAGGTGCGATGGGAGCTCAAGGCAGACAGAAATTAATTTGACACACAATCAGGGAGGCAGTTTCTAAGATGATAATGGAGGATAGGAGTTCTGGGGGTCATGATGTTGCTAACAGAGATGCCATCATACTGGCAGTGCCACTTAGGCTCCAAAGCAAGAGCTGAGGGAGGCCCCTGAGACCCTGGTCATAAACTGCCTTGTCCCAGAGAGGCACTTACACTATGGGAGCTATAATTATTAGAGCTTGCCTTTGGATAGTCACTGAAGACATTACATTAGGACAAATATTGATAACCATGGTCTACTGGACTTGGGGTCAGGGATCTGCTTTCTAATTCTGGCTAAGCTACTCACTAGCTATGTAACCTTGGGTGATTTTTATACCTTCCTTGCCTCTGTTTCCTAACCTTTCAGATGAGATTAATAATAGCACTTTTGTCAGGATCAAATGAGGGTGTATATTTAAAAATTCCTCCATGGAGTTTGACATACTATGACAACAGGTTACTAGTTTGTTATTGAAAACCATCCACCTCTTCCTGAGCGGCAGCAGCAGCAGAAGCAGAAGCAGCGTCTTTGTACCAACACCAATTGTTATGATTTGTATTGTACCAATACCACAGACCAGAGGCCTGTGTCTGGCCTCGCTCTCTCTCCTGTTAACTAGCTGAATCCTTTAGCAAGTGGATAGCAAAGAATCTGAGAGTATAAACAGTGATGTTGCCAGGTGGTTCCAAGCAGCTACCTAGCAAAGAATTGACAGTTGTTGCCAGGTAGAGGACTTCTGGAATGGAGGAGGGTGGGGAGGACAGAATTCATGTGCTCAGATTATGGTCTTCCTCTGAGGAGGTTAACTGGTACATTTTATCTAATGAGTGTGTTAAAGCAGTAAAGAGGTCCATGCAGTCCTTTTTCTATGGATTAATGAATGGGGAGAAAATATGGTCCTTTTTGCAGCCATTAGTGCTGCACTATTACTGATTCCAAGAAGAACTACCTTAGTGCTCTGGTGACGGTATGGACCCAATGTTTTCTTGGATTGGCTTATTGCCTATGAGGATGCACTTGATGCTTTCAGCCTCAATGTCCTCCCCATTATCCACCAGCTGCATTATGTTATTTTGTCTCTGTTCCATGCTTGTACTAATGCTTGTACATTTGCGAAGATTTTAAGTAATGGGTGGCCAATGCCATTGCCAGGCCCCAAATTGCAAAGTACCCTTTAAGTGGAAGGCAGTTAGCTTGAACACAAAACATTATTTGAAAGAGAATGAATGATGACTTTGGTTGCCTTTGGTTACCTCTATTTAACCTGAGAGTGGGAGTCACAATGTCTGGGTTTTGGTATGCAGGAAGCTAGTAGCAAAACTCATTCTTCTTTACTCTGCTGCAGAGCTCTGTCTGAAGCTCTGGAGAGCTGCTGACTTTAAATGACCCCACGGTTATTTGGCTTATTCTCCCAGGTAGAGGCCTCGAAGCACTTCCTGGCATTGTTGCAGCCCTCTAGTGCATGTGAAACTCATGGTGACAAGAAGGAAGGAGAGAGAGATAATTATTTCCATCTTACAGATGAATAATTAGAGGTTCAGAGTTTAAATGGCCTATCCACAGTCACCTTGCCTGCCAGTGACAGAGCTAAAGCTGGCATCAGGGTTTCTGCCTTCAAGCCCAGAACAATTTCCACTAGCTAGCTACACCAGGGAGGCTACAAGTCCTCAGGATAAGTGCTCCTTAAAGTACAGGTTGGTTACAAAATGAGATACTTGCTGTAGAATGTAAATCAATGCTCTACCTCCTTTATTGAGAAAGTCTTGCTAGAAAATAAATGTCAGGCCGGGCGCGGTGGCTCAAGCCTGTAATCCCAGCACTTTGGGAGGCCGAGACGGGCGGATCACGAGGTCAGGAGATCGAGACCATCCTGGCTAACGCGGTGAAACCCCGTCTCTACTAAAAATACAAAATCTAGCCGGGCGAGATGGCGGGCGCCTGTAGTCCCAGCTACTTGGGAGGCTGAGGCAGGAGAATGGCGTAAACCCGGGAGGCGGAGCTTGCAGTGAGCTGAGGTCCCGCCACTGCACTCCAGCCTGGGCGACAGAGCGAGACTCTGTCTCAAAAAAAAAAAAAAAAAAAAAAAAAAAAAGAAAATAAATGTCAGCTGGGCAGGGTGCGGTAACTCACACCTGTAATCCCAGCACTTTGGGAGGCTGAGGCGGGTGGATCATGAGGTCAAGACATTGAGACCATTCTGGCCAACGTGGTGAAACTCCATCTCTACTAAAAATACAAAAATTACCTGGGCATGGTGGCATGTGCCTGTAGTCCCAGCTGCTTGGGAGGCTGAGGCAGGAGAATTGCTTGAACCTGGGAGGCGGAGGTTGCAGTGAGCTGAGATTGTGCCACTATGCTTCAGCCTGGCAACAGAGTGAGAATCCAAAGATAAATAAATAAAAAGTAAATAAATAAAAAAGAAAATAAACATCAACTGTATTAAACAGCGTGCTTAGTGATGATTTGGTTTACATTCTGTTACAAGCTCCCTGTCCCGTCAAGGATAAGTAGCACTCTCTGGACCACACTTAGGTTAGTGCTAGCCTAATAAGCTCTGTAGAGAACAGAGACTATTTCTGTCTTAATAATGGCAATAACCAACTATTATTGATTGATTTGAAATTTCTTAGTGTCATGTATTGTGCTAAACAATGCATATCAAATTTCTCTAAAACTTTATGGGTTGGAATTACTGTTATCCCTATATTACATATGAGGAAACTGAGAGACAGAAAGTTAAGTTGCTTGTCTATTATCATGAATTTCATCAGGAGTCAAGATGAGTGTTGAACTGAGACCACTTGATTCAAGAAAGCACACTGTTTACTACATTAATACATGCCTCTCATGTCACTGTGATATCCATAAGGGTGAAGTTTAGAAGTAACACATATTTTTTGTAAAGAATGAATAAAAGAGTTTTTTTGGGATGGAAAGACAGTGCTGGAGAACCTAAAGACACGCCATAGGAAGAGACAAATGGCAAGATAGAGGCTATAAGAAAGAATGACCAAATTTGTCTTCTAATGCCAACATTCATGAATCAGGAGAAGACTTTGAAGTTTGAAGAAGGACATTTTAGGAGAGATAAGAAAGGCACTCATAATCTGATAATATAAGGCCAATAGCTTGATAACACATGAGGTGGGAACAGGATAAAAGAGCGAGCCAGCCCCAGGACATTTGTCACGCTGTTTGGCAGCTCAGGGAGGAGCTTGGGCCTGCTTGGCCCTGGTTGCACATCAGGTAATGTTGGGAGCATCTTGCAAAGGCCCTTGCTTAAGCTTCACCTATGAACTTGTGATTTAATAGCACTGTCATGGGCACTGGGCACCTGCTTTTATAAAAACCTTCCTCAGGTGACTCTAATGTTTAACAAATCTGGGAGAAGGCAGATTTGTTAAATTGGAGTGAGATAAATCTGAATTCAAAAGAATAACACAAGAAAAGTTAAATACATGGGAAAATTTGAAAAATCAATTTCGCCCCTCTTGTTTCGCAAACACATGTAGCATATAGCATATGTATAGCATATATATGTTATATGTATCGTATGAGTTTACATATGAGGAAACTGAGAGACAGAAAGTTAAGTTGCTTGTCTATTATGAATTTCCTCAGGAGTCAAGATGAGTTATATGTATCATATAACATATATAGCATGTAGTACATATATGTGTGCATGTGTGTGTGCCTGTGCATGAAAATTATAGCGTGAAGGGTGGTGAAGTGAATGGACCAATTCAGTAGCAAGATTTTTATATTTTGTATGATAGTATTTTGTGTACAGCACTAACTCTAAACCACGAAAAATTAGGGGTGTATATTAAGCACTTAGAGTAACATTAAAAAGTAATACAAATAAACAATCGGAATAGGCCTATATCTATTGAAAAATTGAATCAATGATTCCTAACCTTACAAAAGAGAAAGCACCAGGCTCAGATGAGTTCTCACTGGTGGATTCCACTAGCTATTTAGGAAAGAAATTATACCAATGCTTTACAATCTCTTTCAGAAGACGAAGGCAAAGGGAATATTCCCTAACTCATTCTACAAGACCAGCATTGCCCTAATACCAAAACCAGATGAAGGCATTATAAGAAAATAAAACTTCAAACCAATACCTCTCATTGACATGAATGCAAAAATCCTCAATTGATATTTGTATTAATAAATGGAATCCAGCAATGTATAAAAAAGAATTGTACATCACAGCCAAGTGGGATTTGCTTCAGGTATGCAAGGTTGTTTCAACAATCAAAATAAGTTAATATAATCCACTACATCAATAGGCTAAAGAAGAAAAAAATCATATGGTCATATTAATGGATACAGAAAAAGTATTTGACAATATCCAACACCCATTTATGATGAAAACTCTGAGAAAACCTGGAATAGAGGGGAAAATCCTCAACTTAATAAAGAACATCTAGAGGAAACCTACAGCTAACATATCTAATGGTGAGAAACTAGAAGCTTTCCCACTAAGATCAAGAAAAAGGCAAGGATGTCTCTTCTCACTACAGCATTTCAACATTATACTGGAAGTCCTATCAAAGGCAATAAGATAAGAAAATGAAACCAAAGGTATATAGATTGGGAAGAAAGAAAAATTTATTTCTTCATAAATGATATGATTACCTATGTAGAAAATCTGAAAGAATCAACAACAACAAAACCTTATAACAAAAACAAAAAATTATAGCGAGGTTGCAGGATGCAAAGTTAATATGCCAATAATTTGGCATATTAACTTTGTTTTCCTATATACCAGCAATGAACAAGTAGAATTTGAATAAAAAACACAGAACTTCCTAAAAATGAAATACTTAGATATAAATCTGACAAAATATGTACAGCATATAAGGAAAACCACAAAACTCTGATGAAAGATGTCAAAGAAGAACTAAATAAATGGAGGAGATTTTATGTTCATGGATAAGATAACTCAATATCGTCAAGATATTGACAACTTAATCTATAATTTCAATGCAATCCCAATAATAATCCCAGCATCTTATTTTGTTGCTCACAAAAACTGATTCTAAAGTTTTTATGGAGAGGCAAAAAACACAGAATAGTCAACTCAATATTCAGGGAGATGAACAAGGTCAGAGAACTGACACTACCTGACTTCAAGACTTACTATAAATCTACAGTAATCAAGGCAGCACAGTATGATAAAAGAATAGACAAATGGATCAGCAGAAAAGAACAGAGTCAATAATAGACCCATATAACTCTAGTCAGCTGATTTTTGACAGAAAAACAAAGGCAATACAATGGAGAAAAGAGTCTTTTCAATAAATATTGGTAGAAGAACTGGACATCTACAAGGAGAAAAAAATGAATCTAGACACAGAACTTACATCCATCACAAAATTGCAATCAAGATTAATCACAGACAGTAAAATTCAAAACTATAAAACTCCTGGAAGATAACAGGGGAAAACCTAGATGACCTCAGATATGGAGATGACATTTTGGACACAACACAAAAGGCATGATACATGAAAAGCCTAATTGATAAGCTGGACTTCATTAAACTGAAAAACTTCTGCTCTGTGAAAGACAGTGCTGAAAGAATAAAAAGACAAACCACAGACTGAGTGAAAATGTTTGCTAAAGATATATATGATAAAAGACTGTTATTCAAAATATAAAAAGATTTCATAAAATTCAACAATATGAAAACGAACAACCCAATTTTTTAAAATGGGCAAAAGACCCAAACAGACACTTTACCAAAAAGTATATGGATGACAAGTAAGCTTATGAAAAGACGCTCAACATCATATGTCATTAGGAAGTTTTAAATTAGAATGATAATGTGACCCCACTATATATCTGAGATTGTCCGATCTAAAACACTGGCAATACCAAATGCCGGCAAGGATGCAGAGCAACAGGAACTCTCATTAGTTGCTGATGGAAATGCAAAATGGAACAGCCACTTCGGAAGACAGTTAAGCAGTTTCTTACAAAAGTAAACACGTGCTTACCATACAATCAAGCAATTGTGTTCCTCGCATTTATCCAAGTAAATAGAAGACTTACGTCCACACAAAAACTTGCACATAGATATTTATAACAGCTTTATTGATCACTTCTAAAACTTGGATGCAACTAAGAAGACCTTCAGTAAGTAAATGGATAAAAGAACTGGTACATCCAGATAATGGGCTATTATTTAGCACTAAAAAGATGTGAGCTACCAAGACATGAAAAGATATGAAGGAAATTAAGTGAAAGAAGCTAATTTGAAAAAGCAATATACTGTATGACTCCAACTATATGACATTCTGGAAAAGGCAAAAATGTATACAGTAAAATGATTAGTGTTTGCTAACAATTAGGGAAAAGGATAAATGAGTAAGTGGCGCATAGAGGATTTTAGGGCGGTGAAAATACTCTGTGTGATACTATGATGGTGGTGTGATACTAAAATGGTGGCTACATGTCATTATGCATTTGTCCAAACCCATAGAATGTACAATACCAAGAGTGAACTCTAATGTAAGCTATGGACTTTGAGTAACAAGAATGTGTTAATGTAGATTCATTAATTATAACAACTGTGCCACTATGATAGAAGATGTGGATAATTGGAGAGGCTATGCATTTGTGGAGGCAGGGAGTATATGGCATGTCTCTGTATTTTCCTCTCAGTTTTTCCATGAATCTAAAACTTCTTTAAAAATAAAGTTTATAAATGTAAAAAAGTAACATAAAGACAGTTATATGTAAATAGGCAACAGACAAAATGAAAGCAGAAAAGTAAGCCAAAAAATACAGGAAAGGAGGAACATAAGGGGAAAAAAACATAAGAGACACTGAAACCAAAACAATTAAATATAATGTCAATAATTACATTAAATATTAATCAGAGGACACTTGAATTAAAAGGCACAGATCGCTAGACTTGTATGTAACCAATATCTAACTATGTACTATCTATGAGAGATGCACTTTAAATGTAAAGAGATAAAGATACATCTTGCACACAGTTACCAAAGGAAGGATGGCATTGCTGTTATATTAGCAAAATAAACTTCAATACAAAGAGTATCATGAGAGATAAAGAGTAATGTTTCATAATGATAAAAGGGCCAATGCATGAGAAAGACATAACAATCATAAATACATATACATTTAATAAAAGAGATCAGTAATACACGAAGCAGAAATCAACAAAATTAAAAGAAGAAAATAGACATATTTGCAATCATTTTTGAAGGTTTTAACAGTCCTATCCCAACAATTGTGAGAATAACTAGACAAAAAACTTAGTAAAGATATAGACCATATGAATAACATGAAGAGACACTTTAAAATCACAAAAGAATTATTATTTATTTTGAATTTGAATTTTGAATTCTGTATGATAATGACATGCAAGATATTGAAATCTGAGTAATGCAGATAAAGCAGTGCTTCAAAGAAATTTATAGCATTATGCTTATATTAAAAATGAAAAGAAGACAAAATACAATCTAATAATTTATTATAAAGAAACTAAAGATTAAAATAAACCCGAAGTAAGTAGAAGAAAGGACACAAAAAGAAAAACAGTTGAGAAAATGAACCAAACTAAAATTTGTTCTTTAAAAATATCAATAAAATTGATTAATTTCTACTTAGACAATTAGGGAAAGAAAACAATTTACTAATATCAAGGATGAAAGTGAGTTTATCAGTACATGTCTAATTAGCCTTTTTTTATGTCTAAAAGATATAACAAGTTAATAAAAATCATGAACAAACTTATGTCAACAATAATTTGAAAACTTGCAAGACAGAAAAATTAATTAAAGAATATAACTTAGCAAAACCGACACATGACAGTATATTAAATCTGCGTAGTTCTATATCTAATAAAGAAATCAAATTAATTATCAAATATATCAAATACATTCATGCAAAAAATCTTCAAGTCTGGATGATTTCACTGTCATTTAAGAAAGAAATGACACCTATCTTACACAGACTGCATCAGAACATAGAGGAAGAGGGAAAATTCCAGACTTGTTTTATCAATCCCACATAATCTTAGTACCAAAATATAACAATATAACCTTAGTACCAAAATATAACAAAAGGTATTACAAAGAGTTACAAAACAATATTCCTCATGAATATTGATTTTGAAATACTTACCAAATGTTAGTTTAATCAGATCTGTATATGTGTGTATGCATATATATGTATATACATATATATATGATAACACATAATGATCAAGCATGGTTTCTCCTTGAAATGCAAGATTGATTTAGCACTTGAAAAGTAATCAATATAATTCACTGTGTTAGAAGGAAAAAGTAAAAAACAATGATCATTTCAATAAACAGAAAAAGTATTTGACAAAATTCAACAATCTTCTCTTATAAGAACTCTCAGCAAACTTATATTCATAAGATCATGCTACATCTGACAAAAGGCACAAATGAAAATGTTACAGCTAGCATCATATTTATGGTGAAATGTTGAATGCTTTCAACATAAGATAAGGGAAAAAAGGATGCCCATGCTCACCACTTTCATACAATATTGTAGTGTCAGTTATAGCCAGTGAAACTTGAAAAAATTTTCAAAAGAAAAGTCAAAATATTTGGAAAAAAAGAAGTAAAACCGTCTGTATTTGCAGATAGCAAAACTTTTAATGTGGAAAATACTAAGGAATCTAAAAGGCATCTCCTCTAAATAATAAGTGAATTTAGCAATATCACGAAATATAAAATTAATATACAAAAAGAAAATTTGAAAATTTCATTTATTGTAGCATCAAAACCAAAATAGGAATCAGTTTAACAAAATATATATAAGACCTCTATTCTGAAAAATGACAAAACTTTTCTGAAGGCTAAATAATTGGAGGTATAGACCATTTTATGGAATAGAATACTCAATATTGTTAAAATATCAATTTTACCCAAATTGACTTATAAACTCAGTGCAATCCCAGTCAAAATTCCATCATAAATTTTGTATAGAAATGATAAGCTGATTCTAAAATATGTATGAAAAGACAAAAGCTGTTGCCTGTATATAGGAATCTTGATAAAAACAAAATCGAAGTAGTTACATGACCTGACCTATATAATTACTAAAATGGCTATAATAATCATAAAAGTCTGATACTGGCATAAAGATTAACAAACAAACTAATGGAACAGAATTAAGAGTACAGAAATAAGCCCATACTACATTGTCATTTGATTTTACTCTATATCATTCTCAAAGCAATTTCGTGCAGGGAAAGAATTTTTTTCAACAAATAATGCTAATACAACTAAGCCAGTATCACCTTAATACCAAAACTAGGAAAGGATATAACAACAACGACAAAAAAAACTACAGACCAATATCCTTGAGGAACATAGATGCAAAAATCCTTGACAAAAATACTAGCAAACTGAATCCAACAGCACATCGAAAAGATTATTCACCACAATCAAGTGGGTTTCACCCCAGGGATGCAGGAATGGCTTAATATACATAAGTCAATAAATGTGACACATCACATTAACAGAACTAAAAACAAAAACCATAAGATCATTTCGATAGAGGCAAAAAATTAGATAAAATCCAGCATCCCTTTATGACAAAAATCCTCAAAAAACTAAGCATAGAAGGAACATACCTCAAAATAATAAAAGTCATATATGACAAACCCACAACCAACATCATATGGAATGGGGAAAAGTTGAAAGCATTCCCCAAAGAACTGGAACAAGGCAAGGATGCCCACTCTTACCACTTCTATTCAACATAATACTGGAAGTTCTAGCCAGAGCAATCAGGCAAGAGAAAGAAATAAAGAGAATCCAAACTGGAAAAAAGGAAGTTAAATTATCTGTTTGTCGATGATATGATCATATACCTAGAAAACCCTAAAGACTCCTTTAAAAGACTCCTAGATTGGAAAATGAATTCAGTAAAGAATCAGGTTACAAAATCAATGTACATAAATCTGTAGCACTGCCATACACCAACAACCACCAAGCTGAAAATAAGATAAAAAACTCAATCCCTTTTACAATAGCTGCCAAAAAAAATGCCTAGAAATATATTTAATGAAGGAGGTGAACCTCTTTATAAGGAGAACTACAAAACACGGTTGAAAAAAGTCATAGATGGCACAAACTATTGGAAATATATTCTATGCTTGTGGATTGGAAGAATCAGTATAATGAAAATGACCATACTGCCCAAAGCAATCTACAGATTCAATGCAATTCACATCAAAATACTAACATAATTTTTCACAGAATTAGGAAAAACAATTCTAAAATTCATCTGGAACCACGAAAGAGCCCAAATACTCAAGGTAATCCTAAGCAAAAAGAACAAATCCAGAGGAATCATGTTGCCTGACTTCAAATTATGCTACAAGACTGTTGTTACCAAAACAGCATGGTGCTGGTATAAAAGTAGATACATAGACCAATGGAACAGAATAGAGAATCCAGAAATAAAACCAAGCACTTACAACCAACTGATCTTTAACAAAGCATACAAAAAATAATTTTGGGAAAGGACGCCCTGTTCAATAAATAGTTCAATAAATACAATAGGAAATCTGGATAGTCACATGTAGAACAATGAAATTGGTTCCCTAATTCTCAGCATATAAAAAATCAACTTGAGAAAAATCAAAGACTTAAATCTAAGACATGAAATGATACAAATTCTAGAAGAAAACTTAGGAAAAGCTCTTCTGTACACTGGCCTAGTTAAAGAATTTACAACTAAGACCCGAAAAGCAAATGCAACAAAAATAAAAATAAATAAACGAGACATAATTAAACTAGAAACCTCCTGCACAGCAAAAGAAATAATCAGAGTAAACTGACAGCTCACAGAATGGGAGAAAATATTTGCAAACTATGTATCTGACAAAGGACTAATATCCAGAATCTACAAGGAACTCAAATAAACCAGCAAGAAAAGAAAAATAATAATCCCATCAAAAAGTGGGCAAAAAACATGAATTGACATTTATCAAAAGCAGATATTAAATGGCCAACAAATACATGAAAAAATGCTCAACATCACTAATCATCATGAAAATGCAAATTGTAACTACGATGAGATATTATCTTACCCCAGCCAGAATGGCCATTATTAAAAAGTCAAAAAGCAATAGATGTTGGTTTGGATGTGGTGAAAAGGGAATGCTTATACACGCCTGGTGAAAATGTAAGTTAGTACAATCTCTATGGAAAACTGTATGGAGATTTCTTAAAGAACTAAAAGTAAATCTACCATTTGATCCAGCAATCACACTACCAGGTACCAATTCAAAGGAAAATAGGTCATTATATCAAAAAATATCTGTATGCATATGTTTATTACAGCACAATTCACAATTGCAAAGATATGGAACCAACCTAAGTGTCCATCGACCACTAGGTGGAAAAAGAAAATGTGGCATATATACACTGTGGAATACTACTTAGCCATACAAAAAATGAAATAGTGCCTTTTGCAGCAACTTACATGGATCTAGAAGTCATTATTCTAAGTGAAGTAACTCCGGAATGCAAAACCCAATACTGTATGTTCTCACTTATAAGTGGGAGTTAAGCTATGGGTATGCAAAGGCATACAGAGTGGTATAATGGACTTTGGAGTCTCAGAATGGGAAAGGGTGGGAGGAGGGTGAGAGATAAAAAACTATGTATTTTGTACAATGTACGCTACTTAAGTGATAGGTGCACTAAAATCTCAGACCTCACCATTATATAATTCATTCAAGTAGCCAAAAACCACTTGTACCCCAAGAGCTATTGAAATATATATATATATATGTGTATATATATATGCACACACATATATTTATATATAATAAAATAAAATGAATTACTAGCCAAGATAAAAAATTAAAACCATAATTCATCTACAAGAAAACAAAAAAAAACTTTGTGATTTGGTATTATGCAAATATTTCTTATACATATCACAGAAAACATAACAATAAAAACAGAAATCATGAACTAGATTTTATCTATGTTAAAAGTTTCTAATTATCAAAAGAAAACAAGAGACAATAAGTATGCAAGCCTCCTACAGGGAAAATATGTTTTAAAAACAACTATATGGAAAGGTCTGGTAGCCAGTATATATTAAGAAATCTTGAAACTAAGATAAGACAAGTAACTCAATTTTATGATAAACAAAATATTTCAGCATTCACTTTAGAAGAGAGTATGACTGGCCAATAGGTACATCAACAAGTGTTCAACAAATTAAAACCATGGTGAGATACCACTATATACGTACCAGAATGACTAAACTAAAAAGACTGAAACACTACCAAACATTGGCAATAACGTGGAAGAGCTGAAACGTCATAGATGGCTGTTTGAAAAACAAAATTGTATACCTCTCTCGGACAAAAGACCTAGCAGTTTCTTATAAGGATTAACATACACCTGCCTAGTGACTCAGAAATTCAGCTTCTAGAAATTGACCCAAGAAAACTGGAAGCATTTGTCCACTCATAATAGCTAAATTGTATTCGTAATAGCTAAAAATTGAAAACAACCCAAGTGTCTTACAAAAGGAGAATGCATTTAAAAGTTGTAGTATAGCCAAACAAATGGCATATTACTAATAAATATAAGGGAATGAATTGTTCATACATTCGACGACTTGGATTAATTTCAAAAATATTATGCTAAGTGAAATAAGCCTTACATAAAAGAGGATATTATAGGATTCCTGTTATGTAAAGTTCTTAAATAAGCAAAACTAATTTATAAGAGGAAAAAATCAAATTGGATGGGTACCATGGGGATTGACTGGAAAGAGACATATGGGAACTTTCTGGGGAGATGATGATATTCTAAATTTTGTTGTGGATTTATGCTGTATAAATGTAATTATTTGTTAAAACTCAGAGAATGCACACTTACAATTTGAGCATTCCATTTCATATAAATTCATATCAAAGGATAAAAAATCATAAACCAGCATCAAATTTTCATGATATAATTGCTGAAGTATTTAGTGAGACATATACTAACATCTGTAATTTATTTTACAATGCATTGAAAAATGGATTGATTAATGGATGGAGGGATAGATGGATGGATGCATAAGTATGTTGTAGAACGATTATAGTAAAATCATAATAGTAGAAACTAGGTGGTGGTTATATGTGTGTTCCTGTAAAATTATTTCTATGTTACTACAAGTTTGAAAAAATCCACAATAAAATGTTGGAAACAGAGGTCAGTAATGGAGATGTAATGGAATGTTTTAAAAAACTCACAAAAAGTCAGGTGATATAGTTTGAATATATGTCCCCAACAAAACTCATGTTAAATTTTCATCCCCAATGTTTTTTTTAAGTGTTAATCTTGAACAAGAAGAACACAGTTGGAGGACTTACACCATCTAATTTTAAGACTTACCATAAAGCTACAGTAATCACGTTATTGTGGACTGGTGAAAGGATAGGTGCATAGATCAATGGAACAGAATAGAGAACTCAAAAACAGATAAGCTGGTGTTTGACTAAGATGTCAATGTAACTCAATTGGGAAAATATTTTCTTTCAAGAAATGGTGTCGGAACAACTGGATATCCAAAAATAAATCTTGATTCTTTTCTCATGCAAGTCACAGATATTAACTCGATGTGGATAATAGACATAAACACAAAAGCTGAAATCATGAAACTTTTGAGGAAACAGGAGAAAAAATGTGTGACACTAAGTAGGCAAAGCTTTCTTAAGACACAAAAACCTAAACCATACAAAAACAATAATTTGTACTTCACCAGAATTAAAACCTTCTGCTTTTCAGAAGACATTGTTTAGAAAATAAAAGGACAGGCCACAGAGTGAGGGGGTGTATTCACAAATCATATATTTGATGCAGGACCTGTATGCTGAGTCTACAAATAACTCTTAAAATTCTGTAATATGAAGAAAAACAAATAAATTATAAATGGGCAAAAGATTTGAATAATAAACTTCACAAAAGAAGATATATGAACTTGAAAAGATCTTCAATGTCATTAGTCATTAGGGAAATGCAAATTAAAATAACAAGATACCACTAAACAGACAAAAGAATTAATAAAGTTTTAAAAAATAAGACACACAATACCAAGACAACACACCAAGTGCTGTTGAGAATGTGGACCAACTAGAACTTTCATGTATTACGAGTGAAAATGTAAACTGTACAGGCATTTGGGAAAACCAGTTTGCCGTGGTCCAGTAACATTTAGCATACATTTGTCATAACAGATAGCAATTTTACTTGTAGGTATTTACCATAGTGAATCAAAACATATGCCCACATAAATGTTAATAGCAATTTTATTCACAAGAGCCAAAAACTAGAAACAACCCTCATGTCCAGGAAAATGTCAATAGATTTAAAGACAATAGTGCATTCATATACTGTATACCCTATGTAAAGCACTTCCAATTCTAAGAATTTACTAAAAAAATAGAAGCATATCCATACAAAAACTTGTTTGTGAATATTTATAGAGGCATTATTTATTATAGCAAAAACTAGAGGTGACCTAACTGCCCATCAGCTGGTGCATGAATAAAAATTTTAGGGTATCTAAAATGTAGAATAATAGTCAGCAATATGAAGAAATGAACTGCTGTCACTAGCAACAGCTAGATCAATCAACATTATACTGAGTGAAATAAGCCAAACACAAGAATACTTACTCTTTGATTACATTTGTGTAAAATTCTAGAAAAATTATAACTACTCCTCAGTTACAGAAAGGAGATAAATAGCTGCCAAAGGTTGGAGTAAGATTTATTCCAAAGGGGCCAATGGGAATGCTTTATATCTTGATTTTTGTGGTGGTGTTTGGTATGTGCGCATTTGCTAGACTGTATCAAACTGTGCACTTAAAGTGGGTGCATTTTATGTAAATTATTCCTGAATATAATTGATTTAAAAATCTGGATGAAGCAGCTAATCAGTGCAACTTTAAGTTCTTTTATTACAGAGTTGTTCAGAATATTAGAACACTTGGCAAACTGTCATCAATATAATATCACTGACAGCCTAATAAGGTGGATAATATTGTTCCCATTTTACAGAGTAGAAAACTGTAGCCAGGAGATGTCAGCTTTACTTTTGTCTCATAGCAAGTGCTCAATGAATATGCTGAAATACCTTGCTCACAGTCAAAAAGTCAGTCACTTGGTCAGTGGCAAAGCCAGGACTATAGTTTTAGTTTCTGGATTCTTGGCCCAGTGCTCCTTCCATTGCATGGTAATGAAAAGGGAGAGAGAGAGAGAGAGAGAGGACAGTAACAATGCTGGCATGGGGAGATGTCTGGGTGAGTCAAAATGTGTAATGTGTCTACCACCTGCCAGGGCTTGGATTTCTGGTGGCCATTAGTATCGGGAGGTGGCGTGGGGGTGGGGGTGGGGTCCTTATTGATTCCATGAATCCTCAGGAGTCAGACCTGAACCTTTGCAAATGGACATAGCAACCATGGCAAAGTTTCAAACATAGTAAAGACACTATGGTGGGCCCAATATCATTCAGGAGCACAGTGTCAGCTCTGTCTGTAGATACAAGTGTGCATAATGAACAGGGAAATCCAAATGCAAATAGACTCTTCTCCAATATGTGGAAGTCATTTCTACCTCTTCTCATATCATATTTTTGAGGCTTTCCAAAGCACTGAGTTGCATCCAGGAAGAGAGGCAAAAGAAAGGAATGGGTGTGCTCATGGTTGCTGGATCTGTAGTGCTGCTCTGGGTTGAGAGAGGAAAAAGAGGGGAATCCTGAAGCCCCCCATCCTGCAGTGGGTAAGGGAGGGGAGGGAGTACAAGAGTGAGGAATGCTGGGATTCACAGTGGTGGTAGTAGGCTCCCTAAGCTGTGGACAGTTTGTCTCAATCAGCGCCTCAGAGCTAGCAAAGTGCAAAGCCTTGCTGGCCTTCCTTCCTTGAGTAAGTGAAGTTCCTCACCACCCTCCATCCCCCACATAGCGTTAGTACACATTAGTCCCTTTGCCTGAAATGCTCATCCTCTAACTGCTCACATGGCTAATTACTTCACATCTTTTAGGTTTCAGCTCAAATGTCACCTCCTCAGGAAGATTTCCTGAACACCAGACCACACTAGTAAACCATCTCTTCCTCTCTTTGTTCTCAATCAGAGCATAGTTCCTCTCATAGCATTTATTTGCTGTAGAAGTGCCCTCCCTGCACTGCCTGCTCCATGAGGGCAGAGGGATTGTCTGTCATGTTGACTTTGTGGAATGCTGACACAGAGTAGACACTCAATCACTACTTGTGGAATGAAGGAATTGAACTACTCAAGGGACACAGAGATCGTAGTGTCCATGGATGCCCGAGATTTGATGGGGCCACTGAAGGGCTGGTTAGCAGCAACCACCTCCTAATTTCATGATCCCCTTCCCCACGCCCCACACTAGGAAGACCCTGAGAAAGCCTGCCCAGCTATCTTGTGTGTACTCCATTATTGCTGCCTTTGCTCTGGGGTCATCACTCTCCTCACAGCAATTTTTCTCCACAGTCCAGCACCTGTTTACTATTCTTTCTAAAAACTGGCCCCAAAGGAGGGGTAATGACATGAGTAACATGTCCCTAGGTCTTGGCTGGACTTCTACCTGGCCTCCACACCCTTAGCCCCCTATATATAGGCTTGCAGGGATATATCTGAGGAGCACATTCAGTACTCTCTAGGATTTGAGAAGGCTTAATCACCAGGGAGCAGTTCGGTAAGGGAGGTGGGAGGGGAAGGGGTGGCAATAGGGTGGAGCCCAGGTATTGCTATCCCCTAAAGAAATCAGTCACTGAAAGGACAGTTGTGGAAGGTACAGCTGGGGAAGGTTATTGATCAGCAGGGTGCCTAACATGTAGATTCAGTGCAGACCCCAGAGCTAGGACAGTACCCCCTTGCTATTGAACTCATCAAGACATGAGGCCTGAATAAGTGAAGTGTCCTTAAGCACATGGTCAGATGGAAAAGCTTTTCAGAGAGCTGGGAGGTCTCAGCAGCTTAGCTTCATTGCCCAGTATCCAGTGTGTGGCCTCCAAAGCCAAATGTACCCAAACCTGGGAAGGCCTACTGAGCTTCTGACTTGGACGCCGCTCTCAGGTGTCAATAAATGCCTTGGGATATATTGCAAATCCATCATAATAAAAACAGTATGGTACTGGCATAAAAACTGGCATGTAGACCAGTGAAGCAGAATAGAGAACCCAGGAATAAACTTGCATATGTATTGTCAACTAAACTTTCACAAGTGTACCAAGAATACACAATGGGGAAAGAATAGGCTCTTCAATAAATAGTGCTGGAAAAACAAGACATCCATATGCAAAAAAGGAAAATTGAACCCTTGTCTTATGCCACACACCAAAATTTACTTGAAATGACTTAAAGATTTAAATGTAAGGCCTGAAGTGTAACACTTCTAGAAGCAAACATGGGGGAAATGCTTCTTGCCATTGATCTTGGTAATGATTGTTTTGGGGTATGATATCAGAAGCACAGGCAAAAAAAACCCAAAAATAAACAAATGGGACTACATCAAATTACAAGGCTTCTTTACACAGCAAAGAAACCATCAGCAAAATAAAATACAAGATATGTATCTGATAAGAGGTTAATATCTATTCATGAAACATATAAGGAACTTATACAACTCAATAACAAACAAACATAAAGAAAATCACAAAACAACAACAAACTCCAAATACATTAATTTTAAAAATGGGCAAATGACCTGAATGGACATTTTTCTGAAGAAGACATACAAATGGCCAATGGATATATGATAAAATGCTCAACATCACCAATCACCAGGAAAATGCAAATCAAAATAATCATGATATTTCACCTCACACCTGTTAGTACGGCTAGTATCAAAAAGACAAGAGATAAGAAGTGTTGGCAAGGGCGTAGAGAAAAGGGAACTCTTGTACTCTCTTGGTGGGACTGTAAATTGGTGCAGCAGCTGTGGAAGACTATGGAGGATCCTAAAGGAAAGAACTACCATATGACCCAGCAATCCTTCTTTTGGTATATATCAAAAGGACATTAAATGATCCTCTCATAAAGATATCTGCACTACCATGTTCATTGCAGCATTATTTACAATAGCCAAGATATGGAATCAACCTAAATGTCCATTAATGGATAAACAGATAAAGAAAATGTGGTACATATACCCAATGGGATGTCATTCAGCCATAAAGAAGATCCTGCCACTTCTAACAACATGAATGAACCTGGAGGACATTATGTTAAATTAGCCAGGCACACAAAGTCTTACATGTAGAATCTACAAAAGTTGAAGCCAAATTCATAAAAACAGAATAGTGGTTGCCAGGAGCTGGAAAGTGGGGGATTTGGGAGGTGATGATCAAAGGGTATAAACTTTCAGTTATAGGATGAATAATTGCTGGAAATCTAATGTACCATATGGTGACTATAGTTAATACCGTATTATATCCTTGAAACTTGGTAAAAGAGCAGATCTTAAGTGTCCTGACTGTCTGCTCTCCTCACACAAGCGGTAACTATGAGTGGTAATGATTTAACTATAGTAATCAGTATGCAACACATATGTATATCAAATCATCACGTTGTATACCTTACATATATATAATGTTTGTCAATTAAATATTTTAAAATTTAAAAATAATGACAATAAACAAAAAATGCCTTGGGACACCCTTACTACTATACATTTCAAATTGAT
The DNA here is from genome assembly GCF_002776525.5 of Piliocolobus tephrosceles. NCBI lineage: Eukaryota > Metazoa > Chordata > Mammalia > Primates > Cercopithecidae > Piliocolobus > Piliocolobus tephrosceles. Next base: position 2,857,046 of record NC_045445.1, on the reverse strand, counting down.
CTTTGAATTGAACTGTACTTCTCTGGGCCAGGGGCTGGAGCTAAGGTGAACACCCTATGCAGGGCTGTCTTGCATGAAGCCACAGTAGCAAGGCCACTGATGGAACTTACCTCCAGGATTCAGCACCTTATACCTGTGAACTTGCTACACCCCCCACCATGACCTCTCTAGCCCCAGAATGCAGCCAAAGTAAGTGTGTAACTACTTCTCGGGTGAGAAAACCAAAGAGGAGGCATAGAGAGGATTTGCCCACTGTAAAAAATGCACCAGACTCCAGTCTGAGTCTCCAGGTGCCTTGAGTTAAACTCTCGCCCATGCCCCTTACTGCTTTTGCTTATTGGAGACGACCTATGTCTGAACCTGCTTTTTCACCTTGACCTGGATCACAAAGTCTCAAATAGGGGCCCTAGAGGCTGCCATGGAAGGAAAAGAAAGAGAGGGAGCTCAAAAAGGCAGGGAGAAGAGAAGTGTAGAGAAAAAGGAGTAAAAAGAAACGAACAAAGTCTCCAAGAAATATGGGATTATGTGAAAAGACCAAATCTACATCTGATTGGTGTGCCTGAAAGTGATGGGGAAAATGGAACCAAGTTGGAAAACACTCAGCAGAATATCACCCAGGAGAGCAAAGACAAAAACCACATGATAATCTCAATAGATGGAGAAAAGGCCTTTGACAAAATTCAACAGTCCTTCATGATAAAAACTCTCAATAAATTCGATAAATTCGGTATTGATGGAACATATCTCAAAATAATAAGAGCTATTTATGACAAACCCACAGCTAATATCATACTGAATAGGCAAACACTGGAAGCATTCCCTTTGAAAACTGGCACAAGACAGGGATGCCCTCTCTCACCACTCCTATTCAACATAGTGTTGGAAGTTCTGGCTAGGGCAATCAGGCAAGAGAAAGAAACAAAGCATATTCAGTTAGGAAAAGAAGAAGTCAAATTGTCCCTGTTTGCAGATGACATGATTGTATATTTAGAAAACCCTATCATCTCAGCCCCAAATCTCCTTAAGCTGATAAGCAACTTCAGCAAAGTCTCAGGATACAAAATCAATGTGCAAAAATCACAAGCATTCTTATACATAAGTAACAGACAAACAGAGAGCCAAATCATGAATGAACTTCCATTCACAATTGCTTCAAAGAGAATAAAATACCTAGGAATCCAACTTACAAGGGATGTAAAGGACCTCTTCAAGGAGACCTACAAACCACTGCTCCATGAAATAAAAGAGGACACAAACAAATGGAAGAACATACCATGCTCATGGATAGGAAGAATCAATATTGTGAAAATGGCCATACTGCCCAAGGTAATTAATAAATTCAATGTCATCCCCATTAAGCTACCAATGACTTTCTTCACAGAATTGGAAAAAACTGCTTTAAAGTTCATATGGAACCAAAAAAGAGCCCGCATTGCCAAGACAATCCTAAGCCAAAAGAACAAAGCTGGAGGCATCATGCTGTCTGACTTCAAACTATACTACAAGGCTACAGTAACCAAAACAGCATGGTACTGGTACCAAAACAGACATAGAGACCAATGGAACAGAACAGAGCCCTCAGAAATAATACCACACATCTATAGCCATCTGATCTTTGACAAACCTGACAAAAACAAGAAATGGGGAAATAATTCCCTATGTAATAAATGGTGCTGGGAAAATTGGCTAGCCATAAGTAGAAAGCTGAAACTGGATCCTTTCTTTACTCCTTATACAAAAATTAATTCAAGATGGATTAGAAACTTAAATGTTAGACCTAATACCATAAAAACCCTAGAAGAAAACCTAGGTAATACTATTCAGGACATAGGCATGGGCAAGGACTTCATGTCTAAAACACCAAAAGCAATGGCAACAGAAGCCAAAATTGACAAATGGGATCTAATTAAACTAAAGAGCTTCTGCACAGCAAAAGAAACTACCATCAGAGTGAACAGGCAACCTACAGAATGGGAGAAAATTTTTGCAATCTACTCATCTGACAAGGGCTAATATCCAGAACCTACGAAGAACTCAATCAAACTTACAAGATAAAAACAAACAACCCCATCAAAAAGTGGGCCAAGGATATGAACAGACACTTCTCAAAAGAAGACATTCATACAGCCAACAGACACATGAAAAAATGCTCATCATCACTCGCCATCAGAGAAATGCAAATCAAAACCACAATGAGATACCATCTCACACCAGTTAGAATGGCAATCATTAAAAAATCAGGAAAAAACAGGTAATGGAGAGGATGTGGAGAAATAGGAACACTTTTACACTGTTGGTGGGACTGCAAACTAGTTCACCCATTGTGGAAAACAGTGTGGCGATTCCTCAAGGATCTAGAACTAGAAATACCATTTGACCCAGCCATCCCACAACTGGGGATATACCCAAAGGATTATAAGTCATGCTGCTATAAAGACACATGCACATGTATGCTTATTGCAGCACTGTTCACAATAGCAAAGACTTGGAATCAACCCAAATATCCATCAGTGACAGACTGGATTAAGAAAATGTGGCACATATACACCATGGAATACTATGCAGTCATAAGAAAGGATGAGTTTGTGTCCTTTGTAGGGACATGGATGCAGCTGGAAACCATCATTCTCAGCAAACTATCGCAAGAACAGAAAACCAA